>NC_047118.1:29038296-29338296 GCF_902500255.1 Thalassophryne amazonica | reverse complement strand
ACTATCACAGATTTAGACTGGTTTGTGAACAATATTTGAGGGAAATGGTGATATTGTGTATGTGGAAAAAGTTTTAGATCTTTGAGTTCATCTCATACAAAATGGGAGCAAGTGTTGCATTTATATTTTTGTTGAGTATACATTCAGAATTTTTTTCCAAAAAAAGCGTTTTCAGTTTTATAAGTGTCTTGCTACCTTTTACATAATATATGACAAAGAGGTTAAATTTATACACAAACAAAACAGAGTTTGCAGCTAAGTAGACCAGCCACTGAAGTCACTGTGCCACTCTACTCTGACTGGCTGTCACCCCCACCACTCAAAAAAAAAAAAAAAAGGACAGAATGAAACAGGATCTGACTTAAAATAGGTCAAGGTCTTTGATCTTTTACATGGTCTGTGTCCCAAGAATGTTCCCTGTGAATTTGAAGACTCTGGCAGTAACAGGACTGGACTTGCTGAGCACAGACAGATGGACAGACAGATGCAAAGTTTGCACAGTACCCGATGGGCATATTTGATGGCCTCATGTAAAAAATAGTCATCACTCTTTCTTATAATCTGAACACTATAAATCACTGAAACTACAGCAATACATTTTGAACTCCATATAATTTATCAGACCATGCCCACAAGTATCAATTTGTTTGTTTGATACACAAAATTATTAATTTAGGGGTGTTGCCAAGTGGTTAGTGCACTTGGTTTCAGTGCGGAAGGTTCCCAATTAAAATACCACCCCTGCTACACTTCTCCATGCATTGTGCAGTTGCGTCAGAAAGGGCATCTGGCGTAAAACCTTTGCCAAATCAGCATGCAGTTCCACCTTGGATCTGTTGTGGCCACCCCGAGTGTGAAAACAAGGGAGCGGCAAAATTAACAAGTGCTATGTCATCTTTTAGCTCCAAACAGGAACAGTTTTTTTTTTTTTTTTTATCTCACCAGTACTAACCCTACTCCCTCCCCCAACCCTAACCTTAACCACCACCCACGCACTTCACTTTTAATTTCGTGCAGCCATCACGGAATGAATTAGAATGAATTTGTGCTGCCGTGATGAAAATGAGGCGCTTTTCATCACAATATCACAAACCAATAGATTAATGTATATTTCGTGCTCCTGAATTACAACATGCCGTGAGACTGGGTTGACAATTTAACACGGATTTTAATGGGAACCTGCTCACATTTGCAACCAGCCTCAGGTGGACTGTCAAGGATCTGCAACTTTTTCTTCTTTTGGATGGTCCTCACCCAAGCCCATCAAAGCTTCCTGCTTATGATTAACATAATCAATCGCCCGACAACTGCTAAATGTGTAAATGCAGTAAGCACACAAAATTAAATATCATGAAAATTTCATTTGACAGAAATACTAGATAATAGATTCATGTATATTTCGTGCTGCTGAATCACGACTTGCCATGAGACTGGGTTGGAAATGTACTTATCCAGAGAAGAGAAAGTATTTACTTTTTAAAAGTCAAATAACAGTCATCCACAACACTATAAAAATAGTCCCCTCTCTCTGTCTCTCTAGTTTAGAAATTGGTGTTTTGGTCAATATCTTTCATTTACAAAGCCTGGATCTGGGGGCCACCAAGGCCACCGTTTTTGCTTGCAGCAACAAAATAGTCATATTGTGTTCATCAACAGAATGTATATAGTAAACTACAGTAAACATTTCCAGTTCTGCAAATATAAAATGTATATTTGATACCTTACTTGGAATTCTGTTTGCTCACCACTAAATATTCATGCCCTCATCCCACCAAGAAAAACACTGTGGAGCCGCCGCTGCTCTTTGGGGTGTTGTGTGGCGCTCGGTGTGGGACCAGCATGACCTCCTCACATCTCTCCGTGTCTCTGATCTGGGCTGCACTGGTGGCAGTCATGGAAGTGGGTTCAACACCTGAGTGCAGGAGCTGGCTATGTAAAGAGATTAAAGAGCCCATATCGATCCACATGCGCTCATGCATTTTGTATGAGCGAGACATTGTCAAAGAGGCATCTCAGATTAAAAAAAAGTAGAGGGAGAGTTCCAGAAAATATGCTGAACTCTGTGAAAAATCTTAATGTTGAAGTGTTATGCATGTAAGCTCACTTTTATTTATTGGATTGCCCATGAACTCTCATCGACCCAAGATATTACATTTTTCATTTCCCTTCTTCTCGCATGTACATGCGCTCTGTCCTCTCCTCCGCTGTTTGGAGGTGGGGACTGTGTTCGAACACAGGCTGTGAAAAACAAGCCCCCAGAAGAAACCAAAAAGAAAAACTGGCAGCCAGAGAGTGTCTAATGGTGACAGTCAGTCTGTTGGAGAATTCACAAGCAGTGTGAATTATTTAGGATGTGTGGCGTGTGTGCGGAGCATGAAGCCACCCCGCCTGGCACCACCAGCCGCTGTGACCCAGAGAATTCACTGTGCAGCAGACATTGGCCTGGCTGTGAGATCTTTATTTCTCCTCCACACAGTCAGTTTGGAAGAATGAGAGGCCACGCTTTGGCTTTCAGTTGCAATCCAGCACAGATGGGAGAGCGCTGGACCGCAGTGTGGCCACGCTAAACCAAACAAGAGCAACGATGCTTTTACCTGGAAAGACACTCATTCACAGAGAACCTATGCTTGAGGGCATTTTCATTGACTATCAAATGTAATTAGTTTGAGGTGCTCATATTTGAATTTTTGCATTTATTGTAATTTGTTGTAAAACACTTCCAAAGAAAATATGGCAGGATGTCAAATAGTATACCATTTCTTCAGGTTAGTAGGTTGACTGTTAGGAACCTGGACCAAAAACGATGGGACACAAAGGCAAGACTCGCACAGAAGCTTATGGGTTTTACAGAATTTTTTGGGGGAAGGTCAGTACACAGGTACTTGATTTGATTTGAGTTTATTCAGTAATAAAATTCCATTATAAAAAATACATAAACAGTACTGCCGAGGACAACACAAGAAAGCTTCCGATATGGATGCTTATTGATATTGGGGTCCTTGAAAAAGGAAAAAAAAAAGGAAAACAGGCATGCACAGAAATGAAATAAGTAGATCTAGGCTTACAAAATATTAATAATAACTAGGAGAACACAAAAAGTAGCCTGGGAGAAAGAAATTCCACTAGCTATAAACATCACAGAAATAGACTTAATTGGAATACAAGCAAAAAAAAACAAAAAAAAAAACATAAAGAATAGACTTATGTACAGTAACACGGACCATGCAGCTAGTCTAGGAAAAAGAAAAACGACTAAAAGAGAAAAACGTATGTAATAGTAATTTAGTAATATAAATAGATTCCTTGACTAAAACTTACAGTAGTGGCTAATAAGAAATGCTTAACTAGATGTTTAAAACACATTCGCAAGAAGCAGTTCACAATAGACAGAAGGAGGTTCCATAATTTACAACCCCAATTCCAATGATGTTGGGACGTTGTGTGAAATGTAAATACAAACAGAATACAATGATTTGCAAATCCTCTTCAACCTACAGTAGTGTTCAGAATAGTAGTGCTATGTGACTAAAAAGATTAATCCAGGTTTTGAGTATATTTCTTATTGTTACATGGGAAACAAGGTACCAGTAGATTCAGTAGATTCTCACAAATCCAACAAGACCAAGCATTCATGATATGCACACTCTTAAGGCTATGACATTGGGCTATTAGTAAAAAAAGTACAAAAGGGGGTGTTCACAATAATAGTAGTGTGGCATTCAGTCAGTGAGTTTGTCAATTTTGTGGACAAACAGGTGTGACTCAGGTGTCCCCTATTTAAGGATGAAGCAGCACCTGTTGAACATGCTTTTCTCTTTGAAAGCCTGAGGAAAATGGGACGTTCAAGACATTGTTCAGAAGAACAGCGTAGTTTGATTAAAAAGTTGATTGGAGAGGGCAAAACTTATACGCAGGTGCAAAACATTATAGGCTGTTCATCTACAATGATCTCCAATGCTTTAAAATTGACAAAAAAAAAAAACAAAACAGAGACGCGTGGAAGAAAATGGAAAACAACCATCAAAATGGATAGAAGAATAACCAGAATGGCAAAGACTCACCCATTGATCAGCTCCAGGATGATCAAAGAGTCTGGAGTTACCTGTACGTGCTGTGACAGTTAGAAGATGCCTGTGTAAAGCTAATTTATTTGCAAGAATCCCCCACAACGTCCCTCTGTTAAATAAAAGACGTGCAGAAGAGGTTACAATTTGCCAAAGAACACATCAACTGGCCTAAAGAGAAATGGAGGAATATTTTGTGGACTGATGAGAGTAAAATTGTTCTTTTTGGGTCCAAGGGCCACAGACAGTTTGTGAGACAACCCCCAAACTCTGAATTCAAGCCACAGTTCACAGTGAAGACAGTGAAGCATGGTGGTGCAAGCATCATGATATGGGCGTATTTCTCCTACTATGGTGTTGGGCCTATATATCGCATACCAGGTATCATGGATCAGTTTGGATATGTCAAAATGCTTGAAGAGGTCATGTTGCCTTATGCTGAAGAGGACATGCCCTTGAAATGGGTGTTTCAACAACACAATGACCCCAAGCACACTAGTAAACCAGCAAAATCTTGGTTCCAAACCAACAAAATTAATGCCTCGCAGATGTGAAGAAATCATGCTTTGTCTTGTTGGATTTGTGAGAATCTACTGAATTTACTGGTACCTTGTTTCCCATGTAAGAGTAAGAAATATACTCAAAACCTTGATTTAATCTTTTTAGTCACATAGCAATACTATTATTCTGAACACTACTGTACATTCAGTTGAAGGTAACACTTTATATTAACTGCATGCTATAAAACATTAGCATTAGGGATGTGAATTGTACAACAACTCACGATTCGATTCCAATTCTTGGGGTGACAATTCGATTCAGAATCGATTTTCGATTCAAAGAGCTCTGAGAAATAGTTATATTACTTAAAAATGTTTATGTTTAAGAAAATGCAGCTTTACAAGGTTAATCAAGTGATTCTAGATGTAAATTTACTTATCTGCTTTGCTCGTTCAGAGTTGGCTGGCAGTTTAGCGAAGCGCTGGTCAGTAGTCGGCAGAGACCGCTGCTCCGCTCCTTTTAGCTCCAGGTGATGGTGTAGCATGTGGGCTTGCGGATTTGAAGTGTTTCCGAAGTACTTGACTTTCATTTTGCAGATTTTGCACATTGCATGGGTCATGTCAAGCTCCTTCTTATGCAGACAGTACACGACAAACAGTACACGCAGCAAGTAAGCAAGAAAATGTTTAAAAAAATGCTTTTAAAAAATCGATTCTTGGACATTTTGGATCAATTCAGAATTGGAATAAATAAGAATCGCGATTCAGACGTGAATCAATTTTTTCCGGCACCCATAATTAGCATTATAAACTTGATCATTAATAGTTCATCATTTACAAATGTAAAATCAGACACTATTCATTAGTGATAAAAATACTTTGCAAATCATATTTTATTGTCTTTACATTTTTTCCTCACAAATTATTAAGCTTTTACTAAGCATTAATAAACCATTAGGTGATGCTCAATGTATCAGTTATAACATTTTAAAGATTGCATTAACTACTTATCCTTATTCCTCAATACTTTATGTATCACTTGTTAATAATGTACAAAGCTCAAGTCTCTTTCCCTATCACTATTAGTATGCAGTTTAAAGACTTTATCTATGTATGAATTCTTCTTTCAATGTACAAATAAACCTTAACTGAGCATTAGTTAAGCATTTGTAATGTCCTTGTGGTGATTAAATTTGTTTCATAACTCAGTTGTATATGCTTAATATATATTTTAATCACAAACAATTGACCAATTCACTTTTATATTTCCATTTATAAATGCTTATCAACGCGTTAGTAATCTTAAAAATACTATTATAAAGCCTTTACAAGCTGTTAGTAAAGTGTTTGGTGTGAGATTAACTAAAGTGATGCTTAAATTTGCATTATAACTCATTTGCAGATGCTTTTTATATGTGATACACAGAGTCACCAACAGTTGACCAGTTCACTTTTATATATCCATTCATAAATACTAATCAACTCATATTTTGTTTTGAGGAATTGGTACGGTGGTATCAGACGAGGAGCGTGGGTTCATTTGTCGTGAAATGTGAGTGATGTTCAGTTGAAAGGTGGTGTGGATTTGCAAGTAACTGCGCCGCCGTTAGGTACTAACCGTTCTGAACCCATGTTCAGAACGGGTCACCATTAGTTGATAAGTGATAGCAACTAATAATAATAATAATAATAATAATAATAATAATAATAATAATACATTTTATTTGTATTGCACCTTACATTTCAAAGAAATCTCAAACTAATCAGCTAACTGGTATTAAAAAACTATGTAGGTTTTACATCCAATGATATAAATTCACATCAATCAAGTGGACAGCCTCTTCGACGGAAACAAAGTGTCTGCTTGATGATTTTCAACCTTAAAATTCGTTAAGCAGCTTGATTTGGTAAGACAATGGTTAGCAAATGCAGCTTTAGCCTAGCTTTTGCTAACACACGTGTAGCTGATTAACCATCGTTATCAGTGAAGTGTCTGCTGGAAGTGTGCATGAGAACACCAGTGATTAAGCAACATGAGTCCATACGCTCCGAAAAACTGTTCAAACCAGTTTTTCATTTTAATCTTTCTCTTCAGATGCATGAAAATTCAGTAAGGTATGTCTTCTATAATACCAGTTCTAAGGTAGAACTCATGTTGACAATGAGAACAGAAACAAGAAGTGTCATAGGACATCCTCCTCACCATTTTAATTTGTTGAACAATTCAATCAATCAATCAATCAACTTTTTTCTTATATAGCGCCAAATCACAACAAACAGTTGCCCCAAGGCGCTCCATATTGTAAGGCAAGGCCATACAATAATTATGAAAAACCCCAACGGTCAAAACGACCCCCTATGAGCAAGCACTTGGCAACAGTGGGAAGGAAAAACTCCCTTTTAACAGGAAGAAACCTCCAGCAGAACCAGGCTCAGGGAGGGGCAGTCTTCTGCTGAGACTGGTTGGGGCTGAGGGAAAAAAAACAGGAAAAAGACATGCCGTGAAGGGGGGCAGAGATCGATCACTAATGATTAAATGCAGAGTGATGCATACGGAGCAAAAAGAGAAAGAAACAGTGCATCATGGGAACCCCCCACAATCTACGTCTAAAGCAGCATAACCAAGGGATGGTCCAGGGTCACCCGATCCAGCCCTAACTATAAGCCTTAGCGAAAAGGAAAGTTTTAAGCCTAATCTTAAAAGTAGAGAGGGTATCTGTCTCCCTGATCTGAATTGGGAGCTGGTTCCACAGGAGAGAGCCTGAAAGCTGAAGGCTCTGCCTCCCATTCTACTCTTACAAACCCTAGGAACTACAAGTAAGCCCGCAGTCTGAGAGCGAAGCGCTGTAATGGGGTAATATGGTACTACGAGGTCCCTAAGATAAGATGGGACCTGATTATTCAAAACCTTATAAGTAAGAAGAAGAATTTTAAATTCTATTCTAGAATTAACAGGAAGCCAATGAAGAGAGGCCAACACGGGTGAGATATGCTCTCTCCTGCTAGTCCCCGTCAGTACTCTAGCTGCAGCATTCTGAACCAACTGAAGGCTTTTTAGGGAACTTTTAGGACAACCTGATAATAATGAATTACAATAGTCCAGCATAGAGGAAATAAATGCATGAATTAGTTTTTCAGCATCACTCTGAGACAAGACCTTTCTGATTTAGAGATATTGCGTAAATGCAAAAAGGCAGTCCTACATATTTGTTTAATATGCGCTTTGAATGACATATCCTGATCAAAAATGACTCCAAGATTTCTCACAGTATTACTAGAGATCAGGGAAATGCCATCCAGAGTAACGATCTGGTTAGACCATGCTTCTAAGATTTGTGGGGCCAAGTACAATAACTTCAGTTTTATCTGAGTTTAAAAGCAGGAAATTAGAGGTCATCCATGTCTTTATGTCTGTAAGACAATCCTGCAGTTTAGCTAATTGGTGTGTATCCTCTGGCTTCATGGATAGATAAAGCTGGGTATCATCTGCGTAACAATGAAAATTTAAGCAATACCGTCTAATAATACTGCCTAAGGGAAGCATGTATAAAGTGAATAAAATTGGTCCTAGCACAGAACCTTGTGGAACTCCATAATTAACTTTAGTCTGTGAAGAAGATTCCCCATTTACATGAACAAACTGTAATCTATTAGACAAATATGATTCAAACCACCGCAGCGCAGTGCCTTTAATGCCTATGACATGCTCTAATCTCTGTAATAAAATTTTATGGTCAACAGTATCAAAAGCAGCACTGAGGTCCAACAGAACAAGCACAGAGATAAGTCCACTGTCCGAAGCCATAAGAAGATCATTTGTAACCTTCACTAATGCTGTTTCTGTACTATGATGAATTCTAAAACCTGACTGAAACTCTTCAAATAGACCATTCCTCTGCAGGTGATCAGTTAACTGTTTTACAACTACCCTCTCAAGAATCTTTGAGAGAAAAGGAAGGTTGGAAATTGGCCTATAATTAGCTAAGATAGCTGGGTCAAGTGATGGCTTTTTAAGTAATGGTTTAATTACTGCCACCTTAAAGGCCTGTGGTACATAACCAACTAACAAAGATAGATTGATCATATTTAAGATTGAAGCATTAAATAATGGTAGGACTTCCTTGAGCAGCCTGGCAGGAATGGGGTCCAATAAACATACCGATGGTTTGGACGAAGCAACCAATGAAAATAACTCAGACAGAACAACCGGAGAGAAAGAGTCTAACCAAATACCGGCATCACTGAAAGCAGCCAAAGATAACGATACATCTTTGGGATGGTTATGAGTAATTTTTTCTCTAATAGTCAAAATTTTGTTAGCAAAGAAAGTCATGAAGTCATTACTGGTTAAAGTTAATGGAATACTCAGCTCAATAGAGCTCTGACTCTTTGTCAGCCTGGCTACAGTGCTGAAAAGAAACCTGAGGTTATTCTTATTTTCTTCAATTAGTGATGAGTAGAAAGATGTCCTAGCTTTACGGAGGGCTTTTTTATAGAGCAACAAACTCTTTTTCCAGGCTAAGTGAAGATCTTCTAAGTTAGTGAGACGCCATTTCCTCTCCAACTTACGGGTTATCTGCTTTAAGCTACGAGTTTGTGAGTTATACCACGGAGTCAGACACTTCTGATTTAAAGCTCTCTTTTTCAGAGGAGCTACAGCATCCAAAGTTGTCTTCAAAGAGGATGTAAAACTATTGACAAGATACTCTAACTCCCTTACAGAGTTTAGGTAGCTACTCTGCTCTGTGTTGGTATATGACATTAGAGAACATAACGAAGGAATCATATCCTTAAACCTAGTTACAGCGCTTTCTGAAAGACTTCTAGTGTAATGAAACTTATTCCCCACTGCAGGGTAGTCCATCAGGGTAAATGTAAATGTTATTAAAAAATGATCAGACAGAAGGGAGTTTTCAGGGAATACTGTTAAATCTTCTATTTCCATACCATAAGTCAGAACAAGATCTAAGATATGATTAAAGTGGTGGGTGGACTCATTTACTTTTTGAGCAAAGCCGATAGAGTCTAATAATAGATTAAATGCAGTGTTGAGGCTGTCATTCTCAGCATCTGTGTGGATATTAAATCGCCCACTATAATTATCTTATCTGAGCTAAGCACTAAGTCAGACAAAAGGTCTGAAAATTCACAGAGAAACTCACAGTAACGACCAGGTGGACGATAGATAATAACAAATAAAACTGGTTTTTGGGACTTCCAATTTGGATGGACAAGACTAAGAGACAAGCTTTCAAATGAATTAAAGCTCTGTCTAGGTTTTTGATTAATTAATAAGCTGGAATGGAAGATTGCTGCTAATCCTCCGCCCCGGCCCGTGCTACGAGCATTCTGACAGTTAGTGTGACTCGGGGGTGTTGACTCATTTAAACTAACATATTCATCCTGCTGTAACCAGGTTTCTGTTAGGCAGAATAAATCAATACGTTGATCAATTATTAGATCATTTACCAACAGGGACTTAGAAGAGAGAGACCTAATGTTTAATAGACCACATTTAACTGTTTTAGTCTGTGGTGCAATTGAAGGTGCTATATTATTTTTTCTTTTTGAATTTTTATGCTTAAATAGATTTTTGCTGGTTATTGGTGGTCTGGGAGCAGGCACCGTCTCTACGGGGATGGGGTAATGAGGGGATGGCAGGGGGAGAGAAGCTGCAGAGAGGTGTATAAGACCACAGCTCTGCCTCCTGGTCCCAACGCTGGACAGTCACAGTTTGGAGGATCCAAGAAAATTGGCCAGATTTCTAGAAATGAGAACTGCTCCATCTAAAGTGGGATGGATGCCGTCTCTCCTAACAAGACCAGGTTTTCCCCAGAAGCTTTGCCAATTATCAATGAAGCCCACCTCATTTTTTGGACACCACTCAGACAGCCAGCAATTCAGGAGAACATGCGGCTAAACATGTCACTCCCGGTCTGATTGGGGAGGGGCCCAGAGAAAACAACAGAGTCCGACATTGTTTTTGCAAAGTTACACACCGATTTAATGTTAATTTTAGTGACCTCCGATTGGCGTAACCGAGTGTCATTACTGCAGACGTGAATTACAATCTTACCAAATTTACGCTTAGCCTTAGCCAGCAATTTCAAATGTCCTTCGATGTCGCCTGCTCTGGCCCCCGGAAGACAATTGACAATGGTTGCTGGTGTCGCTAACTTCACATTTCTCAAAACAGAGTCGCCAATAACCAGAGTTTGATCCTCGGCAAGTGTATCGTCGAGTGGGGAAAAACGGTTAGAGATGTGAACGGGTTGACGGTGTACACGGGGCTTCTGTTTAGGGCTACGCTTCCTCCTCACAGTCACCCAGTCGGCCTGCTTTCCCACACAATTGTGTGAGCTGCTGCCATCTGTCGGTGATATAGTATCATTTGAACTTGATGTTACAGCCATTTGTCAGTGAAGTAACTAAAATCACATCTTATTTGGTTTGAAAAACAATAGGTTTATATTCGTAGAAACAATTGGGTGCTTAAAGTTAAGAAATTTAATTAATAAAACATAAAATAAATAAATGATTGGGTGCTAAACATTCAAATTAGGAAACTGAATAAATTAAAATAAAAATAAGGACTAATAAATAATAATAATAAATAAATAAAATAATAATATTAATAATAAAAATAAAAAAGATGGTACTGGGAAAAAGCTCAATATGAGCACCTCCTTAACCTGAGGTACAGTATTTTAGAGAGCTAAAAAGGAAGAGGAAAGAATTAGAGAGGAGGGAGCAGGTAGCAGCTAAAAGAACAGAAGAGAAATGTGATGAACAAATAATAGGTGCAGAGAGAAAAGTCGTTATTGTGGGATTCTTAAATGGTTTATAGAGAATTAAAAAATCATTTATAAATGTTTTATAAAGACATCACAAATTTTGTTATTAATAGTTATTAAGCCATCTATTTGTGTTCTTAACAATGAGTAGCTAATAAAAATAATGCTTAATAATTTGTGAGGAAAAAATGTAAAGACAACAAAAATATGATCTGTAAGTATTTTGATCACTAATGAATAGTGTCTGATTTTACATTTGTAAATGATGAACTATTAATGATCAACTTTTCTTGAATGGTTTATCGAGAATTAAAAAATCATTTATAAATGTTTTATGAAGACATTACATATTTTGTTATTAATAATTATTAAGCCATCTATTTATGTTCTTACCAATGAGCAATGAGCTAATAAAAAAGAATGCTTTGTAAATGTTTAACAAGTAGTTATTTAAAGTTAAGCAGCAGAGTGAGCAGTAGCGAGCCTCCAGAGTGAGCAGTAGTGAGCCTCCAGAGTGAGCAGTAGCGAGCCTCCAGAGTGAACAGAAAGTGAGCCTCCAGAGTGAGCAGTAGAGAGCCTCCAGTGAACAGAAGCGAGCCTGCAGAGTGAGCAGTAGAGAGCCTCCAGAGTGAGCAGAAGCGAGCCTCCAGAGTCAGCAGTAGTGAGCCACCAGAGTGAGCAGTAGCGAGCCTCCAGAGTGAGCAGTAGCGAGCCTCCAGAGTGAGCAGTAGCGAGCCTCCAGAGTGAGCAGAAGCGAGCCTCCAGAGTGAACAGAAAGTGAGCCTCCAGAGTGAGCAGTAGAGAGCCTCCAGTGAGCAGAAGTGAGCCTCCAGAGTGAGCAGTAGAGAGCCTCCAGAGTGAGCAGTAGCGAGCCTCCAGAGTGAGCAGAAGCGAGCCTCCAGAGTGAACAGAAGCGAGCCTCCAGAGTGAGCAGTAGCGAGCCTCCAGAGTGAGCAGTAGCGAGCCTCCAGAGTGAGCAGAAGCGAGCCTCCAGAGTGAGCAGAAGCGAGCCTCCAGAGTGAACAGAAGCGAGCCTCCAGAATGAGCAGTAGCGAGCCTCCAGAGTGAGCAGAAGCGAGCCTCCAGAGTGAGCAGTAGCGAGCCTCCAGAATGAGCAGAAACAGGCCTCCAGAGTGAGCAGTAGCGAGCCTCCAGAGTGAGCAGAAGCGAGCCTCCAGAGTGAGCAGAAGCGAGCCTCCAGAGTGAACAGAAGCGAGCCTCCAGAATGAGCAGTAGCGAGCCTCCAGAGTGAGCAGAAGCGAGCCTCCAGAGTGAGCAGTAGCGAGCCTCCAGAATGAGCAGAAACAGGCCTCCAGAGTGAGCAGTAGCGAGCCTCCAGACGAGCAGAAGCAAGCCTCCAGAGTGGAGGTCCATCTCAGCCTCACGGCAGCATTGAAGCCCTAAATCCAGCCCCCGTGCAAAGCGTTGGCAACCCTACCAGGCCCATAGCCCTGCAGGGAAGAGGGGATGCCACAGGTTAAGCGAGGTTAGCTTAGCCTTGGTGTTGGAGACAAGGAGTGACAACAGAGCAGTAGCAGGAGAGCACCAGCAGCAACCACTGTCAGCTAGTACTGTTCCTGGTGAAGAAGAAAGCAGTTCTACCTGACACCAGCGCTTGCAGCCTTGTCCAGAGCCCAAACTCGTCAGCGTTGTAGCAAATTGGAGGGGCCCAGCCAGACATGAGGATCGGCGTGGCCCACGAAGGGGTCCACTGAAGCCCGAGGCTCAGCCAAGCTTCATTGAGGACCATAGACCAGGATCTTATTACCAGGCCTCAGCAGCAGCTAGGTGACCTAGCCCACCGAGGCTGCATAATTTTGTCTATCATGCCACCGAAAAAGGTAATAAGTGGAGAAGAGGTAGAGGAGATAGAACTGAGTGGCGTGGTTAAAAACAGAATGAATTACTGGGTCTGTTGAAGTTGGTGTGTGAGCTGAGAAAACTCATGCAAGAAAAAGACAACAAAATTCGATTTTTGGAAAAACGAATGGACGAGTTGGAGCAGAACGCAAGAATGGACGAACACTAGACATAATCATACGACAGGGTCGTAGCTCATAGCACTACTACTATGGAGGAAACACAGGAAGAAACAGATTCCCTGGAGCAGCAGATCATCAACTTTTTTTTTCTTCAAAGCACATTCACATTAATAACAATGATATTGCAGATTGTCATTTCACAAAGAAAGACAACAAGAGCAAAGCAGCCATCATGATTAGTTTACGAACAGAAAAGTTAAGAATGATTTGTTGCAGCAGTCCAAGGAGTTGAGAGGTTCTGATGTGTACGTTAATGAACACCTGACAAAGAAAAACGCTGATATAGCGAGAGAAGCTAGAATCCTCCGGAAACAACAGAAAATACAGGCGACTTGGATGAGAAATTGTAAAGTGATGATTAAGTTCAATGGATCACTGGAAGAAGCTAAAGTGTTAGTGGTAAGAGAACCTTCGGTCTGGGAAAGGTTTAAGTGATGAGTATTTGTTCATTGGCTTATGCTGCATTTACACATAACAACGACAAGTCACGAATGCCACGAAGTACATATTCTTGGCCGCTGATCACGAATGTGATTATTCGGGACAGAGGTGTCAGGTGTCCTCAGGAACTGCTGCAACCTGTTACACATGTTACGATTAATGACACGTTGCTGGAGAATTATCAGGAACCATTACGCACGGTCAAGAATAGTGTTCCGCGTTGTTGCGTGCTATTGCGCGCTATTGCGTGCTATTGCGCGTAACAGCGCATCAAGTTCTGTCACGTTGTGAATGAGGTGAATTGTCTCCACACACACACACATCCATATTCATCCAACCGAATTCAGATCGCTCCAGTTTTTCAGAAGAACTTTGTGACTGCATGCATAGTTGGGCTCTGTGCGATGGAGTCGCGCAGGGAGGAGGAGGAGGACAGTGCCAGATGTGTGGTTTCATGTGGCTCTCGTCTCATGCATTTTCCCAAACATCAGGCACATGCAGCAGGTGGAACACCTGCAGGAGCGCGCTGAAGAGCACTGAAATTAGACTTTTAGCCGACTTGGGGTCAGCAATCAAACTGAATATGGTGCAGCAGGGTTTAATTAATTGTGTGCATGTGACAGAAAACTGATTTGTCGTGGCACGCAGTGAAATGTGATGCCGCGTTACAAGTCGTGTCAAAATTTGAAAGTTTCCGTGTCGCTTCGTAATAACGCGTGACAGTTTGGGCTCCAAGAACCATCACAGGAACCACTACGAACGTTGTCATGTTCTATTAAGGATCACTACTCATCAAGACAGATCAATACGCTCAGTTGCGACCTCTACGACATGAGACGAAATGAGGGTGGTGTGTGACATTCGTGGAAGATTTTTTGACAGGCAAAAAAATGCTCCACGAATATCAAGAATATCACGCACCAACACGCACTATTAAGAAACCTATTCAGATGCGTTAAGTCACATTAAGAATGTCAGAAACGTGTCACGAATGACAGAAAAATGACATTCGTAACGTGTCTTGCTCGTGTAAACGTACCTTTGGTAATGGTTTGGTTTGTGTGTCAAAGGAGCAGGGGTATAATCAAACTGGGGAAATGATTTCCACAGCATGTATGTGTTTACATCATGCAGTGAGACTTATGTGAATCGTATTGTTGGTTTGTGAATTTTATTTATTTATTTTTGCATTTCATGATGACAGCTGATTCTTTTGAATTTACTTCTTGCAGGAATTACAGCCTTTTTCAGTACACTGAGCATCATATACTAGATCTGGAATACGAGATTTACCCGGAAAATCATTTTTATTCTTTTATAAATAGTAATTGTCAGTATTATACAGAAGGACAGTGCAACAACTGTATTACAAATGAGGGCAATTTCTCAATAATTCACTTTCAGTAACTTTCAGTATAACTGCTATAATGGAAACTTGGCTTGCAGAAGTTGACAATACAAACTATGAATTGGAGGGTTACGAATTCAATCATCAGAACAGAAATAAAAGGTGGAGTGGCTTTGTATGATGACAAAAGGCTTAAATACAAAATTAAAGCTCAAATGACAATGGCCGTAGATAATTTTTTGAAATGTATTACAATTGAAATAGGTATGGATAAAGGTAAAAATATAATTATTGGCTGCATATATAGACCTCCGGGCTCTAAAATTGAAGAATTTCAAAATTGGACAGAGAAGCATTTTTTACAGATGGGTAATAAGTGTGTATTTGTCTGTGGTGATATAAATATTGATATCTTAAATCCATATCAACATAAAGTGACAGAGGATTTTGTTAATACCATGTACAGCTTAAATGTATATACAAAAATTACTAGGCCTTCAAGAAAAACTTCTGTCAGCTACTCTCACTGATAATATACTTACTAATGATATTGATACCAAAACATCAAGTGGATTATTGATTAATGATTTTAGTGACCACCTACCAATTTTTATAGTAACTGATCTAAAATTAAATAAGAAATGTGATGAGAAAATACAATATCGTACACGACTGCAAACTGAAGAAGCTATTACTGCCTTAAAAATGATTTACATCTGCGGGATTGGAATTCTGCAGAGCATGATACTAACTTAACATATGCTGAATTTGAAAATATATTCCTTGATATGTACAACAAAACTGTCCAATTATACAGTACACTGTAAATAATAAATATAAGGAGTGTCCATGGATAACAAAAGGACTGCAAAAGGCTTGCAATAAGAAAAATGTTATACAGAGAGTTTATTAGAAATAAAGAGAGACTTAGATTAAATATAAGGACTATAGCAAATAAACCAAAGGCAAAGAACTACCCAAAATACTTTACTTATAACAACAAGGATGAATACAACATGAACCAAGTTGTGAGTAGTTTCAATAATTTTTTTGCTAATGTTGGGCCAAATTTGGCAGCTAACGTTCCACACAGCTCATGAGAAAATCATAAAATAATTGACAGAAATCCATATACAATGTAATAATTGACAGAAATCCATATACAATGTTTCTTGGCCCAGTTAGTTAAGGTAGTTGGTACATGTAAAAGCAAAAAGTTAACTGATCATAATGATGTACATATGTCATATAAGGGCATTAATAATAATTCATAATGCAGGCTATCGGGATCATATCAATCCATTGTTTATCACATCAAAGATTTTAAAACTCTATGACATGATTTCGTTTAACACTGTTCAATTGATGTATAAAGTGAAAAATAAGCAAGTACCATTTGGAATTCAAGGATATTTTATGCAAAGAGAAGGAATATATAATTTAAGGGGTTTGTATCATTTTAACGTTGCTGGCGCTAGAACGACGAGGAAATGCTTCTGTGTCTCTTATTTGTGCCCCCCCCCCCCCCCCCCCCCCAAAAAAAACAACAAAAAAAACTAAAAGGAATAAGCTACCTGAGAAACTCAAACAATGTCCAAATATTACGGAACCCGGGAGAGGTCACTTAAAGTGATATTTTTTTTCTGGCCATGATAATAAAACATGCTCTCAAATTAATAAAACGTGCCCACGTTTTCCTGGCCGTGATCAATCGTGTGTACGTTTTAATGGCTGTGATAATTCGTGTACATGTTTTCCTTTAATTGAGCCCTCAAATTAATAAAACGTGCACATGTTTTCCTTTAATTGAGCCTTCAAATTATAATAAAACGTGTGCACGTTTTCCTTTCATTCAAAATGATATGGCCTAAATTGCCATCCTCACTACGGGGAGATGCTTCACCCTCAGCATCCTTTTTAATGTGCTTAAACTCCAGATGATGCCATGCTGGGCAGCTGGAGTTCTCTATATGTCCTTGAGCACCCAAACCATGATGATACACCCTGACCAGATCTATTTCTAATGGGGAAATGTATCACACTGTCTCCTGGTTTGTTGGCTAATAGCTAACATTTATGTGTCAAAACAATACTGAGTGCACATTTTACAAATTGTGGCCACATTTAAGTAGATCGTGCCCTTGTTTTACTCAAACAATGCTTAAAACGTGTGCACAATATCATAAAATGAGCGCACAATATAATAAAACAAGTTCACAATATAATAAAACGTGCACACAATATCATAAAATGAGTGCACAATATAATAAAATGAGTGCACAATATCATAAAACGTGTGCACAGTATCAGAAAACGAGCGCACAATATAATAAAATGTGTGCACAATATAATAAAATGAGCACACATTCTCTCCACATTCAAAACATTTTGCAATGACACTTCCAGGGCTCTGTAAAATATCAACCAGTTTAAATATTTATACAAAGAAATGGTGTTCGCCAGATATGTATCTCATGAAAAACATTGAGTTGTGTTGTATGACGAATCTGCTTCATTTGAATTATTACTATTGAATATGTACCGGGGTAACTATAACAAAATAGGAGTGGTTGTGAAATACTCACTTCCCTCAGCTGTAGTTATGAGCTACTACTGGTCAGACTTTGTTGGAAATGATCGTGTATGAACTAGTACTTAGCTTTGGTTGATTTGACTGTGCGGGTGGGTGTAGGCGTTGATAAGCTTTGCTTCTGTCTACATGTTTTGGGCACCATGTACATTGTTTTATTTTTCTTTCTTTCCTGTAACTTTTTTTTGTATTGATTTTGTGGTCTGTAAATGAGTGAGTTTTTATATTTTTTTGTAAGTATTGGTGCCTAATAAATTCAAATTCAAATTTAAGCATTTACTTACACTTTATAAATGCTTGACAAATGCTTTATAGTGGGCAGTTATGTTGATCTACCCTCTTTTCAACTGGCAGCATATTAACCTTTACAAACTGGTCAACTCCAGTGTGTGTCATTGGAGAGGCATGTAACAAGTATCTAATTCTGAACCACCTGAAGGCATAATTTATCACATTTGGTGAGACCACTATACCAGGAAGAACAAGAATAATCTAAGTGATATTGGATCAGTAAAGATACTAACAGATTTTTGGTTCTGAGGTTGAAGTCCTTCATATTACGATACAAAAACTTTAATCTACTGGAACATTTAGCCACAATTTTTGATACAACTGCATTCACAGATAAAGACTGGTCTAGAGTTATGCCAAGATATGTAACCTGGTCTCTGGATTCAATGTCACCACTGTTACATCGTACCTGTAAAGTTTGGGCATGAGCTATTTTACTTTTCAAGCCAAATAATATTGGCTTGGTTTTACCGAGATGGATTGAAGCTTGTTGTAACTAGCCAATCACATACAGACTCCAGCTCAACAGTGAGAGTTTGTTCAATACCAGGTACAATTTTACCAGTAGCTAACAGTGCCAGGTCATCTGCATATAACAATAAATTGAAATTCCTGGCTCCTGACATATTGTTCACATACATAAGAAACAACAAAGGACTCAGGATGGACCCCTGGGGAATGCCACATGATATGGGTTGCTGCGCTGACAGAGTACCTTGTATATCAACCATACATCTTTACTCTACTGCTTCAAACTCCTCATTCGAACCACATTATATCACTTTATTTTACGAGTGCAGAAAGTCATCATATGGTCACTAAAACCAACATTCCAAACACCATGTTGAGAAATATTGTCACAATCTGATACCATAATCAGATCGATGATAGAAGCACTACTTTCCATAATACATGTTGGAGAGTCAATAATCTGCGACAATCCAAGTAGGTTACAAAAATAACCTAAGCAAGCCAAAATCAGCAACGTTATCCAAGACATGAGACAATGTCAAGGTCAAAAAGCAGGCAAAAGGTTTTGTACATGGCAAAGCAAGCAGGTGTAATTAGGACAATGAGACACAGGTGTGGGAGAATAACCAGGAAGAGAGAGTGGCAAACAACAGGCACAAGACACACCCAAACTCAAACACGAGGCAAGAGCATGCAGTCAGAAAGACACAAAGCAGAAAAACCTGAACATAAAGAAATCCCAAACATGAATACAATAAACAATACAAAAACCCACACATGACATATCCACCCACATGACATTAAAAGGCAACATGAATGGTAAATGGTGTAGCAAACATGGCTGCACTTAGCCATAATTAAATAAGTGCATTAATTATTTTCAACAAAAGGGCTGATGTTCAACTGAAAAGACTCCTGTAACATTCCTTGGGCCCCTACATCCCACCTTTGCACTCCAACAGAGTGGTAATTCAGAGTTCTTCAGTCTTCCCTGAAACTTATCGGTGAAATTCTGGCCAGTGTAAGTTATGGGTTTAACGGCCACACGTCAAGGCAAGAAGCTTCCCAGACCAGCCAGAATATCTCTTCCAAAATAAAGGGTGCATAAACTCAGAGACTTGACAACCAGTTTCTCCTACAGGTCTCAGTTCGAAGAACACAACCACTTTGTGTCACAAAGAACATTATTTTGTCTGCATATGAAATTTTGAATATTTTCTTGTGTGTTTAATCAAGCAAAACACTGCATATATTCCATTTAACCTGATATGTGTTCCTGTTACAAATTGATATGGTAAATGTGATTGCTGAATTATTAATACTTTGATAGTGAAATAGTTTGTTTTTAATCAATGGATTGTTCTTATGATGTGTTTAAGGAAATGTAATAATCTTATATTCAGTTAAAAAGTACCTAGAGCAAAGTGTGACAACATAGTTAATGTTGTAGTATTTGACTCATTTGTGTCTGCCTGCACACAAAGTTTTTTTCTGAAGTGAAATTTCCCGCCCAAGTGGGTGGAGTTTAATGTGTAAGAGTCTCCTTTAAACGTTCCAGAACAGAGTCTTTTTTGGAAGCCACCAGAAATCTTTTGAGAGCAACCACCTAAAACCTTTATCCATGGGTCAAGCAAGTTACGACGGACCTGCCTGCAGAAGTACCAGCCGGTTCTGTCGGCAAACCGAACCACTGGAGCCTGAGATCGCAGGGGCAAACCAGCAGTTAAACCCCAGACCAGGGCAAGCTCAGTCCACAAAGGAATCGGATGAACGGTTCATCAGAACCAACTCTTCAATGGACCAGCTAAGTACCCGTTAAAGGTTCCAGCAAGGGATTTGTTGTCAATGGATGAAACGACACTTTAAAAATATTAATTTCATAATTTTAATCATAATAATTGGCTTCAAAATTCATCAATAAATTCAAACCAGTGTTGTTTACTTAATTCCTTAAACTTCATTTCACTAATTATTTTGGTGACCCACTGGTGACTTCCAGTCCAACTGAATCCAATTTTGGAGCTTAATAAGGATAGTTGCTACAGCTTGTGCACCGTGTGTGGCCGAAATTCAAAGGTGAACAACTGCATATAATTAAAATGATTATTTTTTAATTTTTCTTTTCTGCAACAATGGACAGCATTCAAAGTGCTTTACAGTGGTGCCTTACATTCACCAAGTGTCTCACACACACACACACACACACACACACACACACACACACACACACACACACACACACACACACACACACACACACACACACACACACACACACACACACACGCACAGTGTCAAGTTAATCATCAAATGACAGCAACCAAATGAATTAACTATCTTTCTTTGTTCAACATCATTTTAATTTGATTTGCCAACACCAAACTGAATCCTGTTCTTTATTATTTTGCAGTGCAAAGTGTGTATCACTAGCATATATAATGTCAAATGACTATTCTTAAAAAATAAAGAATTATGAAAATATTCATGTATTTCATTTTATTTTTGGTGCTATATGACAGAAATTAATGAGGAATTAAGTCATAAAGATGGGGTAATTAGCCTGATTTCAGCTGCCACTGATAAATGCTCAGAAACTTCAATCTGTGAGGAATATGAATTTTGGTGACATCATCTCAGGTCACGCCCCTAAAATGAACTGGGGAAAATATATTTTTTTTTACAGTGTGAAATTAGGGAATAACCATGTTGTGTCTGATGATTTTCAGACAATAATGCTGGATTTTACGTTCACAATTTTAGTTTTACCAGCGCAAAAGGAGTTTTCGGTCACTGCCTCATCCTCCTGGTCACAAAAGGAGTTTTACCGGCTCACACGGTGCTGGTAAAAAGGAGTTTTACCGGTGATGCGTTAGCAGAGCCAGGAAAACAGATATTTGTGAATCCAGCAATGTCCGCAAATCATCGGATACAAGGGGTGTTGGAGTTCTGTTGGTGTGGTTCCTGCCCAGTGTCCTGTTGTATTTCTTTGTGCATTTGTCTCTCCATTGGTGTGTGTTGTGTGTGTCTTAATCTTGTGCACGTGTGATGGAGATGAGTGCGTGCATATGTGGGAGCGTGTGTGGGAGCGTATGTTTTGGTCTGCTTGCATACATGTGTGGTTTGTCGTTGTGTCTGACTCTCCCGGCAGGTGCCAGTCTTTGTGTGTATGTGTGAATGCATACAAGTACGTGCATGAATGTCTTCTTCTTGTCCTTGGCTATGCGTGGTTTGTCCCTGTTGCCGCTGCGCGTGTCAGGTTCTGTCAGTGGGCTCTGCCCTCTGTGACCAGGTGTGATTTCTCTTGTTCTCTGTTTCACTTTGATACTCTTGTTAATTTTTGATCTTCTAGTATTATGGTTTCCTGTTAGTTCCAGATCCACGTTCGCACTCTGTGTCTCAGGATTGTGTGTGCGTTTGGCTGGTGCTCATGGTTTGGGCCCTGCCTCTCACACTTACACTGTGTTTCATCTTTTTGTATGTATGTCTTGTATTTATTTTTTGCATTTATTATTTATTTATTTTTTTTGTGTGTGATTTGATGTCTTGCTTTTGCTGGTATTGAAGTTCTAATTTGATGATTACAGTCATTTTGGTCTCTTGTATGTTGTTTGTGATTTTCTCTTGGCTTGTTCTGCTCCGCCCTCTTGTGATCACCACACACATGTTCAATTAGTGAACAGGTATTTAAGTTGCCCATTTGTTTGTGCCAATGCTGGTCGGTTAGTGCTGAGTCACTGTGTCTCCTGCTTTTGGTTCTTCCAGTGATTGACAGTCCTTTGCTGTAAGCGACACTTAACTGAGTCTTTGCACAGTAGATTTTTGTTATTCTACTTTTTGTCCTGCTTAAGATGTTTTGCACTATTTTGGAATTATCTGGACTTTGACCTCTGAGCCATTTTTGTTATCACTGCTGCTTTTGCATTCTTGGATCATTAAACTCCTGCCCTTTTGCACCTTACCTTTTGTGTCCACTGCCTTGCATTCAGGGTCCATTTCCTCCTGTAGTTGATGTATATCGTAACAAGGTAATTATTCCCATTCTAATCCAATTCCATCATTTACACGGTTTATTTTCCTGTAAGTCTGGCGTGCCAAACCAGTTGATTGCGATCGACTGGTCAATCGCATGAAAAAAAAAATCTGTCACTGGACTCAAGAGGATTTAGGATTCAGGATATAACAGACTGATGCAACAGGTGGCAGCAATGCACTTGACCACTTGACTCGGGGGCGTGACTACAGCCACAGACTGTCTCGGGGGCGTGACTACAGCCACAGACTGTCTCGGGGGCGTGACTACAGCCACAGACTGTCTCAGGGGAGTGTGATGACTGGGATTAGACATGGGATTCTTATTCATCCAAGATACATTTATTTGTGATGTCCAGTTCAAATTTGGTGAAAATCTGATCAACTTTATTCAAGCTACTGTGTGCAGAAGAACATCTGACTGACTGACACACAAACACACACATACACACACACGTGTCCTCACTGATTATTAAGTGTGTTGCTAAAACTCCTGTACACTCCTGCTGTTTTACTGTTTCTTTTCAATAAACAACTTGAATTCTTCTTTCACAATGTGAGGCAGGAAGCATTGCTCTGACCCAATTACAGCACATTATTCATCATCAAAATTTCATGCAGGCCACCCATGCATGTTTAAAGACACGCAACTGTACAGTATTAACCCACCTCCCACCCACCACCTGAGAGCTCCTCCGAGCCTCCTTATCCTGTAAGCTTGTGTCAATCTCACCCCAACAACCCTGATAACAAGACAAAAGCAATCAATCTCTTATATTGGCGGGGTGGGAGAGTTGGGGATAACACAGGCGCTATCAGCTAACACCGACAAAGATGGAGATTTTCTGCGTGGGGATGATTAGAAACATCAGTTCGTGTGACACGCTGATCTGTGGCGGTTAAACAGAGGTGGCTGTCATCGCTGCCAAATGATGACGCCGAGTGCTGATAGAGGAGATGGGATCTGGGTTTGTGCAGATCAGAGGCACAGCGGGGCAGACTCAGACACACACAAACACATCCAGACAAGCACGCATCACCCTGCACACATCCATCCACAAACTGGATCTGTGTGCACAGCGAGTCTGCTTCAATACACTTACTCTGATGAAGGCTAGCACAATTTCCTCCACAATTTTACCATTTTTATAAATTTAAAAGCCATTAAAAAGACATACTATGGATTTTTTTCAAAGTAAAGAAGTGCGGCAAATCATGATTATTTTGACAGTCAATTAATTGAGTAAATAGTGTATGGATTAATTGACTGGGTGTTTGGTCCCTAAAATGGTGTAAAGTTTTAATGCCTAGAAGACACCTTAAGTTTTATTTTTTGTCCACAGCCCAAGGATTCTTCACTGCGCATCGCGGTGGAGCGGCATGGTGCAAAGCAACGCCATGATGAACCCTTCCAGGACATGTTGGGGCAGGTCCAGCTCATGCACAATCACAATCGGATAATCACACGACTGAAAAGCAACCGACAGCCCTCTGAAATCCACCTTTAAGCCGTCCTGTGAGACCAACACCGAGGTGGTTTTGTCCCGCATAATGAATGGTTCTGTGGCACGTCCCTCCGCTCCTCTTTCCATGACAAAAACTCCTGTAACAGTGGAATGTGCCGTTCATTTCTAAACTGGACGCTGTCTTGATCCGGTATGTCGTCTGACTAGCACAGGAATTGTGAAAAGAGTGGACACCAGCATTTTTTCGGCACATTGAGACAGACGTGCGGAGCAATTCTGCGCGTTGCGGTGGAGCTGCATGGCGCAAAGCAACGCCGTGATGAAGCCTTTGAGGACATGGTGGGGCAGGTCCAGCTCATGCACAATCACAATCGGATAATCACACAACTGAAAAGCAACCGGAATCCATCTGAAATCCACCTTTAAGCCGTCCTGTGAGACCAACACCGAGGTGGTTTTGTCCCGCGTAATGAACGGCTCTGTGGCGCGTCCCTCCGCTTTTCTTTCCATGAAAAAAACTCCTGTAACGGTGGAATGTACCGAAAAAGTGCTGATGTCCACATCTTCAGCCTTTTTGTGAAAGTCAGACGAGGTCCCGGATCAACAAAGCAAAGCCTTCACGTTGGAAATGATCTGGTTGTTCCAGTGGGGTGTTAGCCTGTCGATGGGGGCTGGGAGCACGCCGCGCTCTCAGCAGTTGTGGGCGGTCTTTAAACCGTCTGGATCACTCCTTAATCTGTGTAATCCCCATAAAATCGTCCCTGAAAGCCATATTAATTTTCTGAACGGTGTCCACCTGGAGGTCTCTCACAGTTTCTGGAAAAAAACTGATGCAGCAAAGCTCCAAATCTTTCAGACATTTATTCGCAATAAAAAAATGATGAGGGGGTGGACCACACCTCACTCAAAGCCTGCTCACAGGCGAATGACGCAACCGACAGGCGTGAAAAAACTCATGCATGCGTACGAAGGTTCAAGCTTGGCTGATGCAATCAAACGTGATTCAAATCCATATGGTTTTTGAAAAAAATAAAAAGGTCGGATACTTTTCTAGCAGACCTCGTAAATGATGAAATCAATAACTTGGATTGAAATAAATAAAAATCCAAATGATTGATAATCAAAATGGGTGTTGTTTAATTTCATAGTTAAATGTTCAGTTATGAAGTGATTCAATGTTGAGGTGTTATACAAAGTTAAAAAAAAAAAATGAGCCTGAAAACGTTTGTCTTCAGTGGAAATCAAACACTAGCATATTGTCTTTTATTTAAATATTCATGAGGGAACTACATCACTGCAGTTGTCTGCAGTGTAGAAATGATCCACCCCAAAGCAGCTGGTATGGTGATGGTTGGGGGAGGTGATGGTCTAGTGGTTAAGCATTGGGGTTGAGACGAGAGGAACCTTGGATCAAACCCCAGCCTGACCAGAAAATCACTGAGGGCAATCACTTGGGCAAGGTCCTTAATCCCCTAGTTGCTCCAGGTGTGTAGTGAGTACAATGTACAGTAGTGTTCAGAATGATAGTAGTGCTATGTGACTAAAAAGATTAATCCAGGTTTTGAGTATATTTCTTATTGTTACATGGGAAACAAGGTACCAGTAGATTCAGTAGATTAAAGCCTCTGAAACAGTCCCTGTAAGCCTTAACTTTCACAGTCCTAACGCTACCGTATACAAAATTCAATGGTAGTGGTGTGTGTTTGGTAGCTGGAATGTTTTACCCCATTTGATTCATGCATGCGCAGATGTGTTGCTCACTTCGCTTATTACGTTCAGATGCACCGTTAGATGGACAGCAGTTCCATGGCCCTCTGTCACGATGATGACAATTAATAGTTGTTGCCTTGCTTTCAAAGATGGGAGGGATGTGACTGGAGGTCAACAGCAAAAAGCTGAGAAGGAACAGGCACTTGGGGGAAGCTGGATTATAAAACATTACTTGAATCATCCCAGATAACCACATTAGAGATGTTACACCAACACTCAGCCTTTCCTTATCATTACAAACCAATCAACTTTTATGTGTTGATGTAGTTACCTTGACAAAGTAGGTTTATGCCTCCATTTGTCTCTTAACAGTATTACTCAAAACTGCTTTAGCAGATTTTATGAACCTTAGATAATTGTTGTTTTCAGAGGAAAATGTCATTAAATACTGATAAAATTAATTATAACACTACTCAATAATAGGTATATGTCACAGACATGAACGAGCGAAGCTCTTCAGCATCTCACCATGTCATTTATGTCCTTCAGACTTTTTTTGAGCAAATGTTTCAGGGGAGCATTGGCATGGCTGAAACCTTTCAGCTCTGCCCCCCCCCCCCCCCCAGACCCCACCTTAATAAGGTATTTTTCTTTTTTGCCTGACAGCTTCTGCTGGAGCTCCGCCGCCCCAGATCCCCCTAATTACAGCCCTCTTAACCCCCTACTACTTTAAGCATTTTTAAAATGTAGATGTAAATTAATATTCAAAGTTTTCAGCTAGTTGACAGTAGGGCTGCACAATATGGACAAATTATCATATCTCAATATTGTCATATCAATATGATATATGATATGATTATGATTTGACACAAAGTGCAGCAACAGTGAAAATTAATACTAATACTAATTAATAATACCACATTTTGCACTCATCATAAGGTTAGGATACTGTGCCCTCCAAAGTTATTGGAACACTTGGAATTTCACACATTTTATGCAATGGTTTATGCCATTTCAAATACAAGAAATACAAAAGTTTTTTTTTTTTTCACCAAATCAAATTTCGGCTTGCATCTCAAATGTACTTTCTGGCAAAATGTAGCTTTTTAAGAAAATCCTCATCTACACCACTTCATCAGGAAGCTGGATTTTATATTTTTAATTAATGTATATCAAGTTGTAGAGATATGCTTTCAGTTTAAGGGAGATCATTTTAGATTTATTTATCTAAAGTTATGCCACTGGTGTGTCACTCAGACAGTAAATTTAAGAGGTTATTTAATCAACTGCTACCTGCTCAGTTAAAAAAATCAATGGAGAAACACACACACACACACACATATATATATATTATGTTAATCCTGATTCAAATGTCCTTCTTAACAAATCATAAATCAAGATTAAAATAAGGCTTGTTAGAAGACCAAAACACATATTTTTTCATGTAACTTAGAATTTTAAGGCAACGCTTTCACTCGTATTGTAGAGTTGAACAACATTGTATTTGACAGTGCATTATTTAATTTCCCATTATCTTAAACAGTTACCTGACTTTTCATTGTAAGAAACAATGTAACCACTTTTCTGAGGGACTGTTTCCAGCCTACAGACAGACACACAGCTGGCAATTTGTCAGAAGAATGAATAAGTATTACAAAATTACATCATCAAGGAGAAACTCACTGATTGATAATTTGACCAAGACGCTGTCTCACTTTGCACATGCCCTGAACCTCATCACAAACAAACAAAATAAAGGCCCACAGCTACTCAGGCCAAAGCTTTTACTCAAGTATGGAGGCCAGGAAGATGAACAGAGCTCCAAAGGAACATAAACTCCCATAAGGTGGAACTCAGTATGTTATATTTCTTTTAAAATATTTTTATTCAAGATTTTTATTTTTAAATAGGAATGTCATCATAACCACTGTGTACATGCTCATGCTTCACAACCATCCCTGTCTGATTAAATTACAGTTGTCATATGTCAATAAATTCAATTAGATGCACAGATAGCTTCATGTTGCTTCAAGTTGTGATCTTGCATTCGGACGTTCTGGGGAGATGATGTGTGACCCACGAGTCTCACTGACAGCAACAAGTCACAGACAATGACAGACTTTGACAAAAAGTAAGAAACAAGTGCACATCGCCATGGACGGTGTGGAGTAGGAACTTTCTGTTTTGTATATGATTGTGCCACCGTGCTTCCCCTAAACTGAACACCTAAAGTCAACAAAGGAGTCATGCTTGGGGTTGCCCCAGCTGATATGGTTTGGGGGTCCACATCTTTAGCACAAGTTTTCTGCCAGATGCTATTCCTGACACAACTCCAGATGTGCCAGGACAATGACTATGGTGGCCTTCGACTGTGGATGTTGTTGGGAGAAAATTTATTCTGCACTTATATCAGTATGCTGAGTTTGATGACATAAACACATATACAAAAATTGCAATGATTTCATATGAGTACTTTTTCAGACATACCGTAGTGTTCAGAATAATACTGTAGTAGTGCTATGTGACTAAAAAGATTAATCCAGGTTTTGAGTATATGTCTTATTGTTACATGGGAAACAGGGTACCAGTAGATTCAGTAGATTCTCACAAATCCAACAAGACCAAGCATTCATGATATGCACACTCTTAAGGCTATGAAATTGGGCTATTAGTAAAAAAAAAAAAAAAAGTAGAAAAGGGGGTGTTCACAATAATAGTAGTGTGGCATTCAGTCAGTGAGTTCATCAGTTTTGTGGAACAAACAGGTGTGAATTAGGTGTCCCCTATGTAAGGATGAAGCCAGCACCTGTTGAACATGCTTTTCTCTTTGAAAGCCTGAGGAAAATGGGATGTTCAAGACATTGTTCAGAAGAACAGCGTAGTTTGATTAAAAAGTTGATTGGAGAGGGGAAAACCTATATGCAGGTGCAAAAAGTTATAGGCTGTTCATCTACAATGATCTCCAATGCTTTAAAATGGACAAAAAAAAAAAACAGAGATGCATGGAAGAAAACGGAAAACAACCATCAAAATGGATAGAAGAATAACCAGAATGGCAAAGGCTCACCCATTGATCAGCTCCAGGATGATCAAAGACAGTCTGGAGTTACCTGTAAGTGCTGTGACAGTTAGAAGATGCCTGTGTGAAGCTGTTAAATAAAAGACGTGCAGAAGAGGTTACAATTTGCCAAAGAACACATCAACTGGCCTAAAGAGAAGTGGAGGAATATTTTGTGGACTGATGAGAGTAAAATTGTTCTTTTTGGGTCCAAGGGCTGCAGACAGTTTGTGACATGACCCCCAAACTCTGAATTCAAGCCACAGTTCACAGTGAAGACAGTGAAGCATGGTGGTGCAAGCATCATGATATGGGCATGTTTCTCCTACTATGGTGTTGGGCCTATATATCGCATACTAGGTATCATGGATCAGTTTGGATATGTCAAAATACTTGAAGAGGTCATGTTGCCTTATGCTGAAGAGGACATGCCCTTGAAATGGGTGTTTCAACAAGACAATGACCCCAAGCACATTAGTAAACCAGCAAAATCTTGGTTCCAAACCAACAAAATTAATCCCTCGCAGATGTGAATAAATCCTGAAAAACTGTAGTTATACAACTAAATACTAGTTTAGTGATTCACAGGATTGATAAAAAAGCAGTTTGAACATAATAGTTTTGAGTTTGTATTGTCAACAGCAGATGCTACTATTATTGTGAACACCCCCTTTTTACTTTTTTTACTAATATCCCAATTTCATAGCCTTAAGAGTGTGCATATCATGAAGCGGCCCTCCCCCTCGCTCCATTGATATGGTAAACAGTGCTTTACGCAGAGAAAGCAACAGAGTTATCCAGTAACATTCACATGCAAACTAGTGGAGCAATCCTGATAGTTACTGTCAGAACGGGTGGGTGCCGGGCACCCGAAGCGGCTGGACCCGCAATGCAGACTCCCACATCAGGTTCACGTGTAAAAGCAAAGGTCATCTTTATTTCAGGCTTAGGTATGGTACAAAGGTGATCAGTCAGCGGAGCGGAGGTACAAGCAGGGTCAGGCAAAAACGCAGTCATATTCAGGCAGGGTTCAGAAGCATGAGCAAACATGGACATCAGGGATGACGCAAAAAGCATAGTCAAAAAACAGAGCAGATTTCAAAACACACAGCTAGGCAAAGCAGGACGATACGAGAGCTAGGATGTGTACTAACGACGACAAATTGGCAGTGAGCTGTGAGACTGTTATGGTTTAAATAAGGGGCAAACAAATTAGGGTGATATGAAGCAGGTGCATGGATGTCTCTGGAAGGGGGCATGACCGGGGGAGCCAAAGTTTGTGCAGAGTACAAGATAGTGAAGGAAGGAGAGCACAGAGTGAAGTGAAGTAACAGACAAAGACATGTGAGCTGGAGCAAGAGTGGGAGTGAATGAAAACACAAAGCAGACATAAACAAGGTGAGAAACAAAGACATGGGGCAGGTGCAGGGTGTGGAGTGAACATAAGTAACCGGGCGTGAGACAAGGAACAAAGACATGATGGGAGGTGCGGAGTGGAAACAAAATGACAAAAACAGAACAGAGCTAAATTGGAAATCATGGTCAGAATATAATGCAACAACAGGAACCATAATCAAACATGAGCATGAGAACAAAAGCAAGTAGAACTGAACAGGGAATCAATACAAAAGCAAAATTAAACAGGAACAAACTAATAAACAAAAATCAAAACCAGATATAAAAGTACACAGCCAACATATACAGAACAAAGCTAAATGATAAACAATGAAAACACAAACCGGCTGAACAGAAGTAGAACAGAACTGGACATTGGCTAAAGTATGAAAAGTAACAAAATGATAAGAAAAACATAGCCGAATAACTCATGATGAAAATAAAAAACTAATACATCAAAGCTGGGGCCGGAGATGAGCCAAAAGGTGAACCAAAATAAGGACTAAGACCTAGACCCAGGCCGGGCATGACAGTTACACACTATTTTTGAGAATGTGAGATTGTCATCAGAGGGTCTCCGTGTGCTCCTGCTTTTACTTTCGCCATGTGTAATGGCGCAGGGTGCACTGAGTATGTAGTAATAGAATGTACTCATTGGAGCACCCAGGGGGCTATTCAGATGGGCCAACTAGTAACATATCTCTCCTGAAAACAATTTTTGGCTTTTCAGGTGAGGTAAATCTGCCCTACGATTGGATTTTGGAAAAGCATGTGACGGTGAACCAATTCCGATTGGACATTCACATTGCACACGTCATCACACAGCTTCTATGAGGAGTACAAAGATGGCTGATGGCTGGCTTGAAAGTCCGTGGAGTTAACTTTTCAGCAAAAAAAAAAGTAAGTTTATATCTCATACCATTAAAAAGTTATTTAGAATTTAGTAAAGCTTTGTCTTAGCCGTCGTACACGACGGCGTCAGCCCCAGAGGGTTAAAGTAAAAAAAAAAAAGTGCACCCTGCTTAAGTGAGTTAAATTTAATCATAAATTCCCAACATGGCTTTGTGAAATTTTCTCATGAGCCTGATCTGGCCTCAAGGGTGATACTTTAAGACCTGCAGAACCTTAACAGCCATGAATGTGCACTTATATGTTGTATTATGCACCATAGGGGAGGTGATGGTCTAGTGGTTAAGAGTTGGGCTTGAGACCAGAGGATTGTCAGTTCAAATCCCAGTTTGACCGGAAAATCACTAAGGGCCTTTGGACAAGGTTCTTAATCCCCTAGTTGCTCCCGGTGTGTCGTGAGTGCCTTGTATGGCAGCAGCCTGATATCGGGGTGAATGTGAGGCATTATTGTAAAGCGCTTTGAGTGTCTGATACAGATGGAAAAGTCCATTTACCATTTTCAAATCCACAAATCATATTCATCTAACAGAAATTCTTATATCAGGAGGTGTAGATTCACGACACAAAATCACAGCTGCACCATCACCCTGTACATATGCAGAGGGAGTGTTCCAACATCAAAATCAAAGTATTTAAGGAGATTGTACACATGCATGTCTTGGAAGCTTGATTTTTACTAATCTACAAATGGCTTCTTGTTATTAAACTGCTAATTCATAGGATTAAAGGATCCATGCAAACACAATCCCCTTTACTTCCTTTCCAGGGTGTGCTGAAGGTGGCTTAAATATTAATTAAGCACAGACCCATATTTGTCCATAAGCACATGCAGATACAGTGTGTTTACACACACACACACACACACACACACACACACACACACACACACACACACACACACACACACACACACACACACACACACACACACACACACACACACACACACACACACACACAGCAGAGTTTATAGTTGCTGTGTTCAGGGCTTCTCGGATGTCTCTCTCATTCTGTCTTTATTTGTCTCATTTTGTCAAGCCTTTTCTGTGCAAAACCTCCATCTGTCTTTCAGCCTCAAATGCGTGCCCAGAACACACGCACACACAGGAGCCTATTTTCATACTGCAGGCAACCATATCTTACTGATTAATTCCTTTCATTCATTTTATGGATGCTCAGTGCTGACACTTCATGCCACTCCGCTCACATCCCAAAAACCCTCATTTGAGTCCAGCGTGATTAAAGTAAACTCCAGTGCGAGATGTGTCAAGAGATTTCCCCAAACCCCAACAAGCAGACTCGGGACCTCACCTGGATACTTTGGGCAGTGAGTGATTCAATCTGTGACTGCAGGATTTTTCTCTTCTGAGCAATAACTTGACATTGAGGGTCTTTTTCCAACACAAAACATCATATTTCCATCAGGGAGTGCCAAATCATTTTTTTCCACTATATCTCTAACATAAACTGGTACAGGTCTAAAAATGTGTGCTCATTTAGGAACTGCTAGGCCTGCTCTTCACAAAGTTCTTGAAACAAATGTAAGATTGGAGAGATGTTTTTCAGAGAAACAAAGATCTCCTTTCGAAGTGATTCTCATGGAGTCAGGTTGGAGAGCAGGAAGCTCAGTGGGATAAGGGGTTGGGCTCCTAACATGTGTACCTGGGATAGATTCTTGGTCATGATACCTGTGTGTCCCAGTCCACCGCACCAGCCTAAGCTGGATAACTAACCTGTGATGGACCGGCATCCCATCCAGGTGGAGCAGTGGACTTTCATCTGTTTCATGTTACCAAGTTTGCGTATAAACATAGGCACCAATAATCCTCAGGGTCTAAATCGAACATGTACAGTCAGGCCCGCACATATTCAGACAGTTTTTTTGTAATTTTACCTCTTAACACCACCATGTTAGAGATAAAAGGATACAATCAAGATGACATTGTAATGTAGACTTCTTTACTCAAACAAAAATATCACATTACCAAATAAAAAATTACCATTTTTATATACACTCAGTCCATTTTCAAAGCCCCATGAGTAAACAGACAAATATGATGCTTATCGTTGATATAAATTATGAATTTTACAGTCACTTCTCTTGAGGCAACTCAGTAACTGTGCAAGAAGGAAAATACAGTATGAGGGACGCAATCAAGGGAGGTGATGGTCTAGTGGTTAAAGTGTTGGGCTTGAGACCAGAGGATCCCCAGTTCAAGGTCCTTAATCCCCAAGTTGCTCCCAGTGTGTAGTGGGCATGGCAGCAGCCTGACATGAGGGTGAATGTGAGGCATTGATGTGTAAAGCACTTTGAGCATCTGATGCAGATGGAAATGCGCAATATAAATGCATCCAGTTACCATTTAAGACCCCCAGCAGGGGTGGTGGCCAACTGATTAATATGCTTGGTTTCAGTGCAGAACGTTCCGGATTCAAATCCCACCCCTGCCACATTTCTCTATGTAATGTGGAGTTGCGTCAGGAAGAGCATCCGGCGTAAAACCTGTGCCAATTCAACATGCAGATCCACCTTGGATTTGTTGTGGCGACCCCGAGTGCAAACAAGGGAGCAGCTGGAGGAACCTACCCTACCATTTAAGATCCCCACAGCAACTCTCGAGGACTTTTACATGTCTGTGGATGTGAAGGAGAAAACTGGAGGAAGCATATTTGTCTGGTCTTGTTCTTCTTTGGCAGCTCAGTCTCATAAGACCATACTTACTTACATCCGCCCTTTTCAGGTTTCAAATCCCGCAAAACCTCGGAGAGGTCGCTGCGCTGCGAGATCTCAGTAACATTGAGAACTGCATTGAGATGCTCTGATCACGCTACACTTTAACCGCTGCACATGGACAACACCATTAACATCGCAACATAAAACTATTTTTATATTGTGCCTAAAACTCTCGTGAATATATTCTCTGGGTTTATAGATGTTGTTATTGTGTTTATTTTATGTAAACATGCGAGAATCACAGGCTGTCTCTCTGTTATTTTCAATGGGAGCTTCTGTGAGCTCCGCTCGCTTCCTGATCATGTCGTTCTGGGGGAAAGTGAAGTTTGCTCTTTAATGTCTTGATTATTGTTCTTTGCAACACTGTCCTCTTTGTTCCAGACTAATAATAATAATAATATGTCTGAAATTCGGTTTGCATTTATTAAATTCCACACAGATTAAATGCAGCAGAGATCGATTATTTGTTATAATTGTTTTAGCAAGTTTTCAGGGTATCATGCAGCAGTTTCTAATTAATGTGACAAAAAGCATAAAAAAAAACATTTTTGTAGTATAATATTCATTTACAATTGTCATCATGTGGATTCTCTATATTGTTTTGACTGCAGCGACTCTCTGACGCACAAGGGATTATGGGATACATGAAAACCCTGGATATACTGTATACACATATTGTGTTGTACTGTATATTTTTTGTAAGTCTTGATTGGAATATCAGCAACTTTTAAGCCCCTTCCTCCCTGTACCTATCAAAAATAAGCAGCTTGTATTTGCTTTTAAATTGGGTGATGCTTGTACATTGTTTTAGTTCCTCACTCAGACCATTCTGAAGTTTAACGCCACTGCCTTGATATGATAAATCTTTTCATTGTGGTTCAAATGCAGCGAGTCTTAAAATCCAGTGTTCCCCTCAAATTCTAGCCCCCGTCTCTGTCGTGAAACATTGTCAGTAAATTTCTAAGTAACAAATTACTGATTTTATACATAAACAGTGCTGTTTGGAATTCAATAATGTCATAGAGTTTTACTGTTTTAGATGTTAAAAATAATGCATTAGTATGATCCCAAAACCCAACATTATAAACTATTCGAATGGCTTTTTTTTTTCAGTATAAAAAGTGAATGTAGAGAACTCGTTTAAGAGTTACCCATAATCTTTTTTTTGGTAAATGCCTTTGTTATTTTTACAAATTAAAAAATGGCATATTTTACAAAAGCGCATTTATATGTAACACCAACACACGACACACCTCACATTAACATGTTGGTTTTTACATAGTGTTTGTTACAAAACTTCAGAATTAGTGCATTATTCAACATTAAAAGATACACTTTGTACAAACGACAGAATTGACATTAATGGAGTTATTCTATCGGTATTAATTTTACTTAGAAACCAAACCATAAGTCAGCACTGCTTTATTTTCCAAGACCTCCACCTCACGGCGACAATGTTATTGAATAGAGAGTTGAGCTTTGCTATTCCTCTCAACTGCTGGAAGTTATGTAGTAAACAGGAGCTTCAAGCAGGGGGCAAAGACAGAAGTGGTGACTCATTGTTTGGGTCTGTGGTCGCTTTTGATGCTACCACAAGCGATTGTGGTGTTAAGACTCAAAATCAGCTTGTTAGTAGTTGGAAGTGTACCAGAGACAATACAGGAAGTTATTGGTTAGCTGTAGCTTCCGATAAATTTTTGGGTGGTTTATCGGTTTAGCTTTATAAAAGAAAACTTTTTTAGTTATCTGATTATCTGTTATCGAAGCTAACTTTTTGGTTGGCTGTGCCCTCCACTGCCTCTTTCTATGTTTACCTCTTGCATCTTTATCTTCACCTGATTATTCAGTCTGCTGCCACCAAACACCATAAATTTAGTTTTGTTTAAATTTAGTGATAATTTATTCATGTCAAACCATAAATTCTTTTTCCCAAATTCTGAAGTGACTGTATCTAAAAATTGCTGTAAGTTCTGAGCAGAACCAAAAAATGTTTGTGTTGTCTGCAAATAAAATGAATTTCAGTATTTGCCACACACATCTACACAGGTCACTGATGTAGATGATGAAAAAATTTGGGGGCTAACACTGACCCCTGTGGGATGCCACAGACATTGTCCAAACATCTTGATTGATATTCCCCCATCTTCAGAAATGGTTTCCTGTTCCTAGGGTATCTTCCAACCCATATGAGATGTATCCCCCTTATCCCATAAAGTTCCAGCTTATGAAGTAAGATACCATGATATACTGTGTCAAAAGCCTTTTTAAATCAGTAAATACCCCACTAGCATATTTCTTTTTGTCTGTGGAATTCGTGATTTCTTCAATGAGTTTTGTTAAGACTTGCGATGTTGACCGGCTTCTTCTGTATCCATTTGACTGTCCGAAGGTAAATTGTGCTTATCAATGAAGTTCTCAAGTCTGTTACTGAAAGGTTTTTATTTTTATTTTTTTTATTTTTTTATTTTTTGTGTGAATTGTGGGAGCAGAGAGACAAATTTATAATTTATGAAGTGGAGTAAGTACATCTCCAATTTTGTACAGCGGAATAATTTCGGCTGTTTTCATACTATTAGGAAAATGACTAGTTTGAAATAGATGAAAAACACGTCAGTAGTTTAGAAATAGCAACAATTACCTGTTTCAGTATTTTCATGTCTATACTGTTGTAATAAGTGGACGTTTTATTTTTCAATTTGTTAACAATATCTAAAAGTGAGCAGCACAGTGTTTGGATTTCTTTTTAACAGCTCATCATTAGATGGGCCCAAGTTAGGAATTTCACAAGCTAAGTTTGGTCCAACACTTACAAAAAAGTCATTTAATTTATTTATTGCTCTGGGGGTTGGTAAGGTTAGACTTGTGTGAAGTGCCTTGAGGCAACTTTGTTCTGATTTGGTTCTACAATTATATAAATGAAATAAATTGAAATTAAATTAGAATTGAAAAATTAACCTCATCATCCATCTTACAAGATGTTTTCATTAGATTTTAAAAACAATAAAGCCAATAAAATATAGGCTCAATACTTTAATGTGCAACCTGTAGCTGAAATTTCTCTTTTTAAAAAAATAAAATCCTTCTGTGTTCCACACCATTATAAAGCAGTGTAACTGGTGATGAAACAGACAAAACTTACACTATGCACTGTTTTTGCTCAGAAACCTCTTTCAGGGTTTCCATGGGTGTCTTGGTGGCTTCCCTCACTACTTACCTTCTTGCATAGTTCTCAGTTTTTTGAGAATTACCTGACACTACCTGTCACTCCAAGCAAACGGTAAATGGACTGCATTTATATATTTGCATCAGACACTCAAAGCACTTCACAATAATAATGCCTCATATTCACCATGATGTGAGGGTGCTGCCATACAAGGTGCTCACTACACACCAGGAGCAACTAGGAGATTAAAGACCTTGCCCCTTAGTGATTTTCCAGTCAGGCTGGGATTTGAACCGAGGATCCTCTGGTCTCAAGCCCAACTCTTAACCACTAGACCAGGGGTGGCTAAGTTCGGTCCTCGAGAGCCACATTCCTGACACTCTTAGTTGTCTCCCTGCTCCAACACACCTGAATCCAATGAAAGACTCGTTAGCAGACTTTTAATGAGCCTTTCATTGGATTCAGGTGTGTTGGAGCAGGGAGACAACTAAGATTGTCAGGAATGTGGCTCTCGAGGACCGAACTTGGCCACCCCTGCACTAGACCATCACCTCCCCCAAGCACATCTCAAAAGTTTAATTTCAACTCCACTGAAATTGTGTGACACCTCAAATACTTATGGACCTGACTGTATAATCTCATATGCGGTGCACTATATAATATTATCCGTGTACATTAGCACTGACACATTTTTTGTTGCACAAGCCCAACAAACTGCTGATAATGTGCATTTATAAGGTGCATCAATGCGCCCACAATAAATGAGCGAAAATAAATTATGAACCAACCTATTTCTGATTTTAACAGCATCCTCTCATGACATGTTATTTTAAGTGTTCCGGTAAAACAGCCATTATGAATATAAAACATATCAAATTATTGTAATATCTTGATGAAATGGAAAGTTCATGTGCTGGTCTTAAAAAGCAACTGTAAAATGACAGAAAGTGTCAGGCATGTAAACATCAAAGAGTCAAACCTGTGCCATAACCCTCAGAGAACGTACCGGGCCCAGCCATGAAACACGAGTGGCAGTAGTTCACATTACCTGCCTTTTCTACTGAAATAAGCAGTGTAATTTATCCTGACCTTTTTAGATTACTATGAATGTGCTGTCTAGGTAATTTTAACTGAAGTCCTCAGCAACTTTGCTGGTGTGGAAACGCTGGCTATGAAACCCGAGAAGGCTTGTCGCTGATGGGATCGATGGCTGATGCCACCAATACAGCGATGGCACAATACAAAAACAAATACTGGGCAACAATCACTGCTCATAAAAGCAACACACACCTTCGGATTTGTGCTCAGAATTCTGGGCTAATATCACTTCTAGTAACAGCTCATAACAAAAGTAACAGCTTCTTTTAGCTTGACAAGTGTTTCAGGATGAGAATTTCATTCCTAATGGCTTCTCTGGTAACGGTTTAATCCACTACCTGTGTGATATCAATTCCATTATAATCTCATTAAACTCCTGCACACTGAGGTGATTTCGAATGAATGTGAAACAGTCGAGCGTATGCTCCCTTCTAATTGAGCAATACTTTTAATTCATTATTATTGTCCATTATTAAATTAATGAACTTAATGGACTTATTTTCCAAATTGCAAAGACCCTTGGCAACATGTTCTTAATTCCATTAGCAGACATATTGAGTATGAGAAAGAGGGAGAGACAGGCAAAGGTGTGTGGGCAATTAGCCCCCTGCTGTGACGGATCAGCAGTGGCAGGATTCCCAGTGTGTCCATCTTGTCCTCAATCTCTTGTATGTGGAAATCAACAAAAAAGATTTGCCACCAAAGCCTCCAGTTTGCAGCTTTGTGGCTGAAAGTTTCCTTATCTTACGGTTGTCAATACTGTCCCATAGTCTCCATGACATGGCAACATGTTTGAATATCATGTTGTCAGCCAAACTAAACAAATCCTGAATAATATATGAAATGCATTTTCTGAAATAACATCTTTTAAGTAACCAGAGGCTGCCACGCAAAATTGTCCAGAAGATGAAAGCAGCGGATCTGCATAACTGAACAGCCGATCAATAAGTCTCAAACTAAAATGGCAAGTCTTGATAAGGTTATTGAATTTTCTTTTTAATTAAAAAGCACACACTTGCACTCGCTGTCAAATACCACGATGTCCCTGATGATGGCTTTGGAAGAGGAAAAGCTCGCCCTTATTTATATCTTCATCAGTGTATGAAAAACGCCGGCCAGTGTGTCAGCATGTTATCAATCAGTGCTGCAGTGAAATTCACTTTCTGTCATTTGTTGGGATTAAGCTGTCATAGAAGCCCTCCAACCCCAAATGATGACATTCAATATTGGGATTAATTCTCATTACGCACCATTCATCATCTCCAAAACTACCAATGGCATTCACATGAATCAGGCAGTGCTCATGAGAGATGTCTTTATTTATTTATTTATTTATTTATTTTTATTTTTTTCCAGTGGAGTCAGTTTCCATTGAGACGGGGAATTTTTGGAGGCATGCATCCACACACCAGTGGATTACGTAATTGGCAACACACTGGATTCATTTTTTTAATCATAAATATCCAGAAGTGGCATAATTTATTTAATTTTTCTGGTCAGGAAAATGCATAATTAAAAAAAAATAAAGAAAGAAAAAAGGAAAGAAAAAAAAAACTGAGCTCAAGCTGTTCTGTGGCATGTGCGAACATCAGCGGAGAGAAAACCCCTGCTCCCCGGAGAGAATGCCATTACATTCAATTGGCGACTGCCGGATAAAACTCATTTCGCTGTGCACAGTATCTGAATTGCTCTATACATTCTGCAGAGGCCACAATGTGATAGCACAGCATGTCAGAACTGCACGAAAGGGCTTTTAAAGCGGGTTAGACTGCGACACAAAGCCACAGTGCGCTGGGGCAGAACGGCGAAGGCAGTGCCGCCACAGCTGACCGTCTTCACCCAGCCTGAAGGACCCTGAGCAAACAAACTGCACAGGGCTGCTGCTCATTGGGAGCTCGACAACAAGATAATATCTGAGTCTATTTTTAGACAAGCGAAAGCATCTTTGGGGGAAGAGAGTTTTAAATATTAACTCATCGCCACTGTGAAGCGCTCACTAATTTATCATCTCTGTGAATAGAAAAAAAAACATTCAGGAATGCAATGAAACACTTTTCAGTGATTGGCACCAGTGTAACAGGTGTCAAAATAGGCGGCCTCACGGTGAGGCAGTATTGCTAACCACGCAGCCGCAGTGTCACTGTTTACAAGAATTTCAATTTATTTCATTCTATTATGTCGGGCCAAATCACAACAAAGTTGCCTCAAGCTGCTTCACACAAGTAAGGTCTAACCTTACCAACCCCCAGAGCAAGAACACAGGTGACAGTGGTAAGAAAAAACTCCCTCTGATGATTTCAGGATGAAACCTCAAGCAGACCGGACTCAAAGGGGCGACCCTCTGTTTGGGCCATGATACCAACACAATTGACAATACAAATATACAGGACATTCTTGGGAGTCCATGCTGGTGTACAGGATGGGAGGCTTGCAGTAGAAGATGGCCACTCCCACGTCTGGATGGAGCCACACCTCAAACACAGGTCCGGCTCTGAAAGGATGCATTTAAATTCAAATACTACAGGTCAGGTCTGAGGGGATCCACAGTGTGCACAGTGTTGAGTGTGACAACGTTAAAAAGGAACACATCACTGGAATCACATTACATTTGCAAATGAAACAGTAATGTAACTAACTTCTGTAATCACACGACCCTTTGTAAGCATTTGCACAAAGTCTATTTGGATTCCCCTGAACATCACACAGCATGAACCTGACTGGGCAGCCATTGGGGCTGCACCATAATGGGAAAAAATTGATATTGCCATTGTTTGCCCACAGCAATATACGTGTATGTTACTTTATTTGTCTCCTTTGGGTGAAATTTGGTTCAGACAGAGGCTTGCTACACACATTACACACAGGACATTACAATACCGACAGACAATAAACAGTAAAGCACAAGAAATAAAGTCCCAACCCCAACGATATCAGTATCAATATGCAGTACATGTACTCCATACATTTGCCCAACTTCACTCAGCACTCCCTCTCCCACACACACACACACACACACACACACGCTCTTCCTTCCTGTCACTTCTGAACATTTAACAGCTTCACTGAAACAGGGACAGAAGAATGTTTATTACGATATTTCTGTTTGTTTCCAGAAATATCCCCATCCACACTAATCCACTGAAAATGCCTGAAAACACTGTAACACATATGCCAGGTCTGTATGTGGTGCTGTAACACTTCCAGAAAAAAGAAGAGAAGAGAGAAGCATGCACATAACTGGTGTAAGGAGCTAATCAATGCAGCAGCAGAAGCCTAGAGCATTTCAAAGCAGTAAACTGAGTGAAAAAAAGTTTTAATCTGACCTGTTTCATTATCAACAGAAGGTGCCTTTGTTTTGGAAGACACAGTCTGGAAATACTTTCATTCCTTATTGTGTAAACTGCTTGTAAATAAACAACATTTTACCTGCTCTTAGTGCCTTAATGTCGCTGCATTTTAAAAGCTGAAAGTCCCCTGTGTAATTATTTTATAATGACAACAGAAAACTACCCTAATGACCCTGATCAAAAGCTAACATACCCCTGTTCTTAATACTGTGTATTGCCCCTTTTAACATCATCTTTTGTAGTGGTTGTGGATGAGGTTCTTTATTTTCTCTGATGGTAAAGCTGCCCATTCTTCTTGGCAAAAAGCCTCCAGTTACTGTAAATTGCCAGGTTCTCTTGCATGAACTACACATTTGAGATCTCTCCAGAGTGGCTCAATGATATTGAGGTCAGGAGACTAAGATGATCACTCCAAAACCTTCACTTTCTTCTGCTGTAGCCAATGACAGGTTGACTTGTCCTTGTGTTTTAGATTGTTGTCATGTCCAAGTTCGTCCCATGCTTCCGGGTTAATGAGTGTAAATTTTCCTCCAGTATTTTCTGATAAAAATCTGCATTCATCCTGCCATCAATGTTGATCAAGATTCCTGTGCCTTTGTAGCTCACACATCCCAAAAACATCAGCGATCCACTGCTGTGTTTCACAGTGGGAAGGGTGTACCTTTCATCATAGGCCTTGTTGACTCCTCTCCAAATGTAACATTTATGGTTGTGGCCGAAAAGTTAACTTTTGGTCTCATCACTCCAAATGACTTTCTTCTCTGTGATGTTTGGTGTATTATAAGTGGTATACTTTGTGGCATTTGCATAGAAATGGCTTTCTTTTGGTGACTCGACAATGCAGCCCATTTTTCTTCAAGTGCCACCTGTGCATCTTGAAACAGCCACACCACTTTTTGATTGTATTTCGGCTGAAGTTATTTGTGTTTTTTTTTTTTTTTTTGCATCCCAGATGAATTTCCTGGCATTTGGTGCTGAAATTTTTGTTGGTCTACCTGACCGTGGTTTGGTTTCCCTCATTTTCCCCTTCTTGATTAGAGTTTGAAAAGTCAAAGTCAAAGTCAGCTTTATTGTCAAATATGCTATACACGCTCAACATACAGCACATATGAAATTTCAGTCCTCTCAGACCCACGGTGCAGAGTATAGAATAAAAACTACTACTAAGCTAAGTAAAAAAATGTTACCTTAAATCTTACTGATTTACAAAATAAAAATAATATAAAACAGTATAAACAGTGTAGGCCGTGTAAGTATAACAGTATGATGCTGTTGTGCAAATGGCAAAAGTGTACTATTGTAAACAGTATGACATTAAATACTATAGTGCAGTGGATAACAGCGTAATACGGTATAACAGTATAATACACTGGTGCAAGTGGCAGTATGCTGATGACAGTGCAATGACTGTATACTAATGTACCAGTATCAGTACAAGCGGTCCTGATGTGGATGCAATAGTGCAGTGGGGGAGGATAAAGTGAGGTGTGCATGGGCATGCAGGGTCAGTGGGGGGTATCATGGGGGGGGCGAGTGGGGGCAGAGAAGGGAGGGAGTTGAGCATCCTGACTGCCTGGTGGAAGAAACTGTCTTTGAGCCTGCTGGTTTTGGCCCGGAGACTCTGCAGTCTCCTCCCCGGTGGCAGAAGGGTAAAAAGACTGTGAGTCAGGTGGGTGGGGTCACCTGCGATATCCTGGTGGCTTTGCAGGTGAGGCGGGTGTAGTAGATGTCCAGCAGAGAGGGGAGAGGGACACCAATGATCTTCCCAGTTGCTTTCACAGTGCGCTGCAGGGTCTTGCGGCAGGATACGGTGCAGGCACCATACCACACAGTGATGCTGCTGGTCAGGATGCCCTCGATGGTACTCCTGTAGAAGGAGTACAGGATGGGGGTAGGGGCTCTTGCTTTCCTCAGTTTCCGCAGAAAGTAGAGTCAGTGTTGGGCTTTTTTGGCCAGAGATGTGGTGTTGATATTCCAGGACAGGTCTTGGGAGATGTGTACACCCAGGAACTTTGTGCTGCTCACCCGCTCCACTTCAGCACCATTGATGGTTAGTGGAGCATGCTGAGCGGGCTCTCTCCTGAAGTCCACGACAGTCTCCTTCATCTTCTCCACGTTCAGGTGGAGATTGTTGTCCATGCACCACGTGGCCAGGCCAGGCGGCTCACCTCAGTCCTGTAGCTTGTCTCATTGTTGTTGTTGATGAGACCCACCACAGTCGTGTCGTCTGCGAACTTGATGAAGCAGTTGTAGCTGGATGTAGGTGTGCAGTCGTGGGTCAGCAGAGTGAAGAGGAGGGGGCTCAGCACACATCCTTGGGGGGCTCCTGTGTTCAGCGTGATGGTACTGGTGGTGTTGCTGCTGACCCAAACTGCCCCTGTCAGAAAGTCCAGCAGCCAGTTGCAAAGGGAGGTGTTGCGACCCAGCTGGACTAGTTTGTGGATGAGCTGCTGGGAGATGATTGTTGAATGCTGAGCTGAAGTTGATGAACAGCATTCTGACATGCGAGTCCTTGGTCTCCAGGTGAGTGAGGGCTCAGTGGAGGACAGTGGAGATAGCATCAGCCGTCGAGTGGTTGAACACTGCTGATTGACATTCTTAGGACGTTGGATATCTTTTTATATCCTTTTCCTGTTTTATACAATTCAATTACCTTTCCATGCAGATACTTTGACAATTATTTTGCTTTCCCCATGACTCTGAAACCAGAAACATCAATGCAGCACTGGATGAAAGATGCAAAGGTCTGTCAGGAGACCAGAAACTCACTGACCTTTTAAACATGCACACTGACGAGAAGCAAACAGATCACAGGTGAGGGTGGTTACCTTTTCTAGCCATTCAAACCTGTGCATGTTATCAGGCCAAAATCACCAGGGTATGTAAACTTTTCATCAGGGTCATTTGGTTAGTTTCTGTTAGTTTCTGTCATTATGATTTAAAAAGAGTAAACACAATTGTTATGCTTCACACAACCACTAACCATGAGTGAAAAAACTGTTTTTGAGTTATTCATATTCTCTGAAAAATGGCCAAAAATTAAAAAAAAACAGCCAGGGTATGTAAACATATGAGCGCAATGTATATAATGCAGCCATAAAAGCTGTCAGTTTGTTTAGTCTCACGATGATGCCCTAGAATGTGTGAAGAAAGGGTTGAATTCTTTGAAGTCCAGCAGACTAAAAGTGTGTGTGTGTGTGTGTGTGTGTGTGTGTGTGTGTGTGTGTGTGTGTGTGTGTGTGTGTGTGTGTGTGTGTGTGTGTGTGTGTGTGTGTGTGTGTGTGTGTGTGTGTGTGTGTGTGGACATTTTTGGCTAAAATGTAAACACAGAAGTGGATCTGTTAAATGTGAAAAACTGTAAAAATGTTGAAATAAAATTGCTGATCAATGTTAAGAGATTAAGGAATACACACACACACACACACATTTTTAGATATTTTCCACAGGCTTATTCAATAACATTCACAGGCATAGTAGTGAAGTATCCCTGATACTCACACACTCTTTGTTTGAGCACGTGAGATTGTATGAGGCCCTCTTTACTCTGATCACTTCCACTGATCACTATGCGTGATGGCGCATGGCGCATTGGAGACAGCAGCCAGAGGGCTATTCAAACGGGTCAACTAGTAACACATTTCTGATAATAATGATCTTTGGTTTACAACGTGAGGTAAATCTGCCCTACGATTGGATACTGGAAAACCATGTGACGTTGAACCAATTCCGATTGGACACTCACATATGAGGAGTGCAAACATTAGTGGATGGTTGGCTTGAAAGTCCGTGGAGTTAACTTTTCAGCAAAAAAAAAAAAAAAAGTAATTTTCTATCTCATATCATTAAAAAGTTATTTATAATTTAGTAAAACTTGTACTCAGCCATCGTATACGACAGCGTCGGCCCCAGAGGGTTAAACAAAATAGGCACTGAGTGTGAAAATGACAACAGTGTCAGCTGAAAACTAGCAATAACACTTGCAGTGTGCTGTGCGCTGCTTTGGTGAAGAGTAAGGTAGGGCCCAAAGTCATTCTCACAGTACTCAAAGGTTCTCAGGAGAGACCTTAGACCACTGATTCAAAGTGCTGCAGGAAAGCATCAAACAATAAAATGCAGGTTTTGCTGTGCAACTATGCACAATGTTGTAGCCCAGAGCTGGAACAGAAAGCACATTTATGACAATGGCATGACGACATAATTTAAATCTGAGCAATTTCACAAAATGTTCCAGTAATGTGTCTGCTGTTGTTCCTGCAGGGTGTCGCATCTCTTTGATAGAAATACACTTCCTCCCTTGACAGGGGTTGCCAAAGTGCAAAGTGTATACAGTACACACATTTTGGAAGACACACACACACACAAATACATACATATATATATATATGACTTTGATTCATCATATGAATGGCTAAAAGATGTAGTCAGCATGTGAAATAAGTTAGCCCATATTCAATATTTTAAACCCTTTTTTAAAAAGGCCTTAGCTGCAGATATGTTTCTGTTTATCATACATGCTAAGAACACACACCAGGCACAAGGACCAAGGATGCATAGTACTGGCTATAGCCATCTGAACGAATGAGGTATCAGTTCTTTTCTGTATTTTCTCTAGAACAACAGTGGCTGTTATGGATATGTATCAAACTCGATGATGTGCTGGTTCACCTCCACAGATAAACCTCACAGAAACAGACCTCATATCTGTCTGACTGTCAAATATGATCTGAACATTAAACTATAACTATCCCCAAAGTAATCTTAACCTCAAAATGGTGCTCTTCGAAGGAAAGAAAGAAAAACATATATAATATAAAATCCAGGTTTTCCAAGTGTCTGGTTCCTTCAGCACTACTTTACACAACTGCTGAATCAATAGAAGGGATGGTATCCTTAAGGCCCCCTTCACACATAGTACAGATAAGCACAAATCAGGGCAAATCACAGCGGAAGAGCTCGTACGAGTAAACCACAAAAACATCGCGCCGACGGGCAGGTGTGAATGAACCCGCTGCAACGGTTTTGTGCATGCAATGGTGTCATGCACGAGCATGCAGGTCACCATCACAGTGGGAACACAGTGCGAGCAGCTGGAATATGTGAAAAAAAAAATTGTGCAGCTGCTGTGAAAAAAAAAGAAAAATCCATGCCACCCACGGGATTTGAACCTGCAATGTACAAAAGCTCTGATTCACAGCCAGTAACTTTACCACTGCGCTACCATCACTGTCCTATAAAAGGTGCAGAAAAATGCCTGAAATCAACAAGGATTTCATCATCAAAGCTTTGAGAGGTAAATGATGCAGTCGCTGTATCGGACCGTCGTGGCGACGAGAGAGCTGAGTAGGGGGGCAAACCTCTCGATTTACCGATTGATCTACGTTCCAACCCTCACCTATGGTCATGAGATTTGGCTCATCACCAAATGAACAAGATCGCGAGTACAAGCGGCCGAGTTGAGTGTCCTCCGCATTGTGGCTGGGTGCTACCTTAGAGATAGGGGTGAGGAGCTCGGTCACTCGGGAGCGGTGGCTGGGATGGGGTGTGCGATGAGAGCAGGAGGAGAGGTGGGGGGGTGTGTGGAGCATGCTTCAGTCTTTGCCCATGTGTGAGTCAGTTTCTGTCCTTGTGTACTGGAGTTAGAGAAATAAGGAGGTAGCCAATGTTCCCCAAGGCCGTAGAGATTTTTCTGGAGGAAAACAATGGGGCATTTTATCTTCAGAGGCTGATAAGCCTGCCGTGTTTGTGGTTGAGCAGTGAAAAACACTTTTACAGTCTCACATGAACAAACCAGAACCCAAATTATGAATATTCCCCAGTCTCTGAAATCTTCATCTCCATCTGCAAGGTACTGCAAGCGACTCACCACGTCTCCCAGGCATCGAGAACATAGCCCACAGGGTAGGTTCCATCTGGGCACGCAGGGTCCCCCGGCCCTGATCTTCTTGTAGAAAAGATGGTGTCAATAGCATTCACAGACCAGCTGATCAATTCCATGGTTAATCCAATATACTTTGAAGAATTCACAGCCTGGTGAAATAGGGACTTTGAAGGTTGGAGCAGAGATAGAGGAGAGAGGAGGAGATGCGACCACCCTCTCCGGAGTCCCAAGCAAAATTCGGGGTCAAATTAATCCAGAATAAAATCTAATCCAGAGACAGAGAACTTTAAAACTGTCACACATGTCATTGTATGACACAGAGTTACAGAGCTGCAGATGCATAAGTCAGGCTTTAAATTAATTAAATAAATCATCATTAATCGTAAATTTATGTAAATTTGATAGCTTAACTATTTTTATATTATTTTAATAGTACCTGTACCTGGATGTGTTGCTGTATGCAGGGGAGGTAAAGGGTACTACTGTATGTACCAAGAACCCAGAGCATGGGGGCCCACAAAAAACTGGCATTAAATACATTTTTGTGTTGCATGTTATATACAATTTATGTTGTAAAATAATTTAATTAGAATGAATGTATAAATGCTGCGAAACATAATTCTGCTCTAACAATAATATTGAAAGAGCTCTGAGGGCCCTTCCCACCCCAGGCGCACAGGCTGCATGCTGCCACACACACACACACACACACACACACACACACACACACACACCTCAAATGGGACTTGTCAGAAAGAGGAGAGGTGTTTAGTAGAGCTGAAACAACTAATCGAGTTCATTTCAATTTCAATTTATTTTCATTTATACGAGGTCTATTAGAAAAGTATCCGACCTTATTATTTTTTTTCAAAAACCATATGGATTTGAATCACGTGTGATTACATCAGACATGCTTGAACCCTCGTGGGCATGCGAGAGTTTTTTCACGCCTGTCGGTTACGTCATTCGCCTGTGGGCAGTCTTTGAGTGAGGAGTCGTCCACCCGCTCGTCGATTTTTTTCATTGTTTAGGAATGGCTCAGAGACTGTTGCTTTGTTTGATAAAAATTTTTTCAAAACTGTAAGGCACAACTGAGTGGACACCATTCAATAAATTCAGATGGTTTTCGGTAAAAATTTTAACGGCTGATGAGAGATTTTGGTCTGGTAGTGTCGCTTTAAGGACGGTCCACGGCACCTGACGGCGATCTGCGCTTCGAGGCGGCAGCGTCTCGCCGTTTCAAGTTGAAAACTTCCACATTTCAGGCTCTGTTGACGCAGTAAGTCGTCAGAGAACAGAGAACTTTCAGAAGAAGTCGGCATGAGGAGTTTATTCGGACATTCCATTGTTAACGGTCATTTTGTAATGAAAGAACGTGCGGGCAGAGTCGCATGTCGGGCTGGACCCGACCGCGGGGGGTCGCGGCAGGAAAAACACCGCCGTTGGAAATCTTAACGGGCAAGTTGGAACATGCCCAAGCTGTTACTCACTTGTTGAAAGCCATTAAAAGCCGCCTGAATTCTACAAATGGTTTTCAACACGGAGGTGTTTTTCCTGTCGCGGCGCACACAGATTTGACGAGTCGTCACGGAAACGACTCGGCGAATTTGCGCGTACGTCTTTCATTAAAAAAATGTCCTTAAACAGTGGAATGTCCACATAAATTCCTCATGCCGGCCTCTTCTGAATCTTCTCTGTTCTCTCACGATGTCCTGGGTGAATTAAGCCTTAAATTAGGATGTTTTCAGCTCGAAACAGGCCGACGACAGCGCCTGGAAGCGCTGCAGGACGTCCCGCTCCGTGGGAAGTCCTTACACTGACAGAAACACCCCATAATCTCTCATCAGCCGTTAAACTTTTCACAGAAAACCAGCTTAATTTCTCGAATAGTGTCCACTCGGATATTCCTCACAGGTCCAGAAAATTTTTTTATAAAGCAACGCGCGCCGTCTCGAGCAGCGTGTGAAACAAAGGAATTCAGCCGAGAGGGCGGGACCACATCTCACTCAAGGCCTGCCCACAGGGAAATGACGTCACCGACACGCGTGAAAAAACTCACGCATGCGCACGAGGGTTCAAGCATGATTGGTGTAATCGCATGTCATTCAAATCCATATAGTTAAAAAAAAAAAATAAAAGGGTCGGTTTATTATCTAAGAGACCTCGTATAGCACCAAATCACAACAGAGTTGCCTCAAGGTACTTGACACAAGTAAGGTCTAACCTTAATAACCCCCAGAGCAACAGTGGTAAGGAAAAACTCCCTCTGAGGAAGAAACCTCAAGCAGACCAGACTCAAAGGGGTGACCCTCTGCTTGGGCCATGATACACAAATTACAGAACAGGAAATGCTGTTTGTACACAGGACAAGAGGGTCACCAGCACAAATACAACTCCCATCTCTGGATAGAGCTGAACCTTAAACAGAGAGAAAAAAAAAAAAAACAGAATCAGGCATCAGAAAGGCAAGAAATACAGTATAATTTGTCAGCATTAAACAACAAGAAAAACAGAAGAAATACTAAGGTGATCGGCAGCCACTAGCCATAAGCTTCACGAAAAGACCCAGAGTTTAGATAAAGTTGAGGCTGCGGCACACTCTGTTTACTAATAAAATGAAATTAAAAGAGTAAAACGCGTAAAACAAATCTATACCAGTATACCAGTGTCTCAAGTCTGCATTTGAAAGTCTCCACAGAATCTGAAAGTTTTATTGATGCAGGGAGATCATTCCACAGAACAGGGGCACAATAAGAGAAAGCACTGTGACCTGTAGAATTCTTATTCACCCTAGGGACACAAAGTAGTTCTGCACCCTGAGAACGCAAAGGGTGCTATATAAAGGGAGAAAAGCAGGGGGCTGAAGACGGACCCCTGTGGAACACCAAATTTCATGTCAATAAGGTTAGAAGTAGTGTTACTGTACAAAACACAGTGAGAACTGGTCAAGTATGATGTCAGCCATGTAAGAGCACTCCCAGTTATCCCATAATGATTTTCCAGCCTATCAAGTAGAATATGATGATCCACGGTATCAAATGCAGCACTGAGGGACATGACTAAATGTATATGCTGGTGGGCAGGCCTCATTTAAGATTTAAGGGGAGGACAGCTGTAGGTTTAAGCCAGGTTTCACATAACCCAATAATATCTAAGTGATGATCAATAATTAGATCATTAAGCAACAATGATTTTGAGGACAGTGATCTTATGTTAATGAGACCCAGACTAAGGACCTCAGTGGGTTGACAGTTGAACTGTTTAGATTTAGGGGTGGTTCCAAACTAGCATATATAAGATGCCTAGAAGCAGGTTTAGGTTTGAGACATTCCATGCGAGTTGTAGGTAGCAGACATGAAATCTTTGATATTGCTGGAACAACCACTGGGCCATCCTCAATTTCAACATCATCCAATGTAGTAATGGGTATTAAGTTTGCAAAGCATATCCCTCTATGATTTTTATGGACACGTCTACAGAAGCAGGCCACAGTCTCAACTTGTTGAATTTCCCTCCCTGGTAGATAAACTGCACTATCACCATAGTGGATTTTCTGCACTAATTTAATTTAGTTAATGGAGTATAATTGATTATTAAAATTGCTGTCAACTAATTTCATCATCTATTTGTTGCTAAATAACTTTGTTTTACTGCAAATGTTTCATTTCTTCCATATAATCAACCATTTCTGCAGTGCAGCTTTGCTTTGAATCTTGAACCAATGAAGAAGTGCTTCGATATTTGTTTTATTTCACTTTGTCTTAATTTTTCCCTGCTAAACCCTAAAAAGCATATGTCTGTGAGTAAGAGTTACTTTTTTATGTTAAACCGATTATGGCAAGGGTGGGCCCGAGACACTGCAGGTTTTCCTTACAACCAATCACATCAGCAGGTGATTTCATTAATGATCAGGTGTCTCAGCAGGTGATTTCATTGACAATCAGGTGTTTATGTTCAGGGAAGAAGCTCATCAGCAATCCACCTACTGAGGTGATTGGTTGCAAGGAAAACCTGCAGTGTCTCTGCCCTCGCTACCCACCCCTGTATTATGGTCTTCTGAAACAGTTGACAGATGTATTTTTTAACTTAAAAACGGGACTGATGCTAACATGTTAGCATGTTTATGACATTTTGAATGTTAAAGTTAGCATTAAAGTTAGCATTACGCCCCCTCTAGCTGCCACCTTATTGTGGTGGGGGAGTTTGCGTACCCGGATGATCCTAGGAGCTATGTTGTCGGGGGCTTTGTGCTTCCTGTAGGGTCTCCCAAGGCAAACAGATCCTAGGTGATGGGTCAGACTAAGAACAGCTCAGAACCTCCATGACCAGTGAAAGATCAAGGACCGAGACGTCACCCAGTATGGCGGAGCCGGGGTCCCACCCTGGAGCCAGGCCTGGGGTTGGGGCTTGCGCGCGAGCGCCTGGTGGTCGGGCCTTAGCCCATGGGGCCCGGCCGGGCTCAGCCCGAAGGAGCAACGTGGGCCCGCCCTCCTGTGGGTTCACCACCTGCAGAGGGGGCCATGGGGGTCAGGTGCAGAGAGGATTGGGTGGCGGTCGAGGGCGGGTGGCGCGGCGGCCCGGTCCATGCTCACAGCCCCTGGCTGTTGGGACATGGAATGTCACCTCAGTGGGGGGCAAGGAGCCTGAGCTTGTGTGGGAGGCTGAGAGATACCAACTAGAGATAGTCGGGCTCACCTCCACGCACAGCATGGGCTCTGGTACCACACTCCTGGAGAGGGGGTTGGACGCTTCATTTTTCTGGCATTGCCCACGGGGAGAGGCGGAGAGCTGGGGTTGCATTGCTTATTGCTCCCCAGCTCAGTCGCCATGTGTTGGAGTTCACTCCGGTGAACGAGAGGGTCGCATCCCTAGGCCTTCGGGTCGGGGACAGGTCTCTCACTGTTGTCTCAGCCTACGGGCCGAGCAGCAGTGCAGAGTACCCGACCTTCCTGGAGTCCCTGGGAGGGGTACTAGATAGCGCTTCGACTGGGGACTCCATTGTTCTCCTGGGGGATTTCAATGCCCACGTGGGCGGCAACAGTGGGACCTGGAGGGGGGTGAGCGGGAAGCACGGCCTCCCCGATCTGAACCCGAGTGGTGTTCAGTTGTTGGACTTCTGTGCTAGTCATAGTTTGTCCATCACAAACACCATGTTCGAGCACAAGGGTGTCCATAAGTGCATGTGGCACCAGGACACCCTGAACCAGAGGTCGATGATTGACTTTGTAGTCGTATCATCTGACCTTTGGCCACGTGTCTCGGACACTCGAGTAAAGAGAGGGGCAGAGCTGTCGACCGATCACCACCTGGTGGTGAGCTGGATCCGCTGGGAGGGGAGGAAGCCGGTCAAACCTGGCAGGCCCAAACGTATCGTGAGGGTCTGCTGGGAATGACTCGCGGAACCCTATGTCAGGGAGGTCTTCAACTCCCACCTCCGGAAGAGCTTCTCCCAGATCCCGGGGGAGGTTGGAGACATGGAGTCCGAGTGGACCATGTTCTCCACCTCCATTGTTGATGTGGCTGCTCGTAGCTGTGGTCGCAAGGTCTCTGGTGCCTGTCACGGCGGCAATCCCCAAACCCGGTGGTGGACACCGGAATTAAGGGATGCCGTCAAGCTGAAGAAGGAGTCCTACTTATCTTTGTTGGTAGGTGGGACCCCAGAGGCAGCTGACAGGTACTGGCAGGCCAAGCGTGCCGCAGCCCGTGTGGTCGCAGAGGCAAAAACTCAGGTCTGGGAGGAGTTCAGGGAGGCTATGGAGGAGGACTATCGGTTGGCGTCGAAGAGATTCTGGCAAACCGTCCGACGCCTCAGGAGGCAGAAGCAGCTCTCCACCGGCACTGTTTACGGTGCGGGTGGGGAGCTGTTGACCCTGACTGGGGATGTTGTTGGGCGGTGGAAGGAGTACTTCAAGGATCTCCTCAATCCCATCGTCATGTCTTCCGAAGAGGAGGCAGAGACTGGGGTCCCAGAGGCGGACTCATCCATTACCCAGGCAAGGCTCCTGGGGTGGATGAAATCCGTCCTGAGTACCTTAAGTCTCTGGATGTTGTGGGACTGTCTTGGCTGACACGCCTCTGCAACATCGCGTGGTGATCGGGGACAGTGCCTCTGGATTGGCAGACCGGGGTTGTGGTCCCTCTGTTTAAGAAGGGGGACCGGAGGGTGTGTTCCAACTATAGGGGGATCACACTCCTCAGCCTCCCCGGTAAGGTCTATTCCAGAGTACTGGAGAGGAGAATTCGACCGATGGTCGAGCCTCGGATTTAGGAGGAGCAGTGTGGTTTTCGTCCTGGTCGCAGCACACTGGACCAGCTCTACACGCTCCATCGGGTGCTCGAGGGTTCATGGGAGTTCGCCCAACCAGTCTACATGTGTTTTGTGGATCTGGAGAAGGCGTTCGACCGTGTCCCTCGGGGCACCCTGTGGGGAGTGCTCCAGGAGTACAGGGTCCGGGGTCCTTTGCTAAGGGCTATCCGGTCCCTGTACAACTGCAGCAGGAGCTTGGTTTGCATTGCCGGGAGTAAGTCAAACCTGTTTCCAGTGCACGTTGGCCTCCGCCAGGGCTGCCCTTTGTCACTGGTTCTGTTCATTATTTTTATGGACAGAATTTCTAGGCGCAGCTAGGGTGTAGAGGGGGTCTGGTTTGGGAACCACAGAATCTCGTCTCTGCTGTTTGCGGAGGATGTGGTTCTGTTGGCTTCGTCAAATCAGGACCTTCAGTGTGCACTGGGGTGGTTTGCAGCCGAGTGTGAGGCGTCCGGGATGAAAATCAGCACCTCCAAATCCGAGGTCATGGTTCTCGACCGGAAAAAGGTGCTTTGACCTCTTCAGGTCGGTGGAGTGTCCTTGCCTCAAGTGGAGGAGTTTAAGTATCTCGGGGTCTTGTTCACGAGTGAGGGACGAATGGAGTGTGAGATCGATAGACGGATTGGTGCAGCGTCTGCAGTAATGCGGTCGCTGTATCGGACCATCGTGGTGAAGAGAGAGCTGAGTAGGGGGGCAAAGCTCTCGATTTACCGATCGATCTACATTCTGATCCTCACCTATGGTCATGAGATTTGGCTCATGACCGAAAGAACGAGATTGCGGGTACAAGCGGCCGAGATGAGTTTCCTCCGCAGGGTGGCTGGGCGCTCCCTTAGAGATAGGGTGAGGAGCTCAGTCACTCGGGAGGATCTCGGAGTCGAGCCGCTGCTCCTCCACGTCGCAAGGAGTCAGTTGAGGTGGCTCGGGCATCTTTTCTGGATGTCCCCTGGACACCTCGCTGGAGAGGTGTTCCGGACACATCCCACTGGGAGGAGGCCCCGGGGAAGACCCAGGACACGCTGGAGGGACTACATCTCTCGGCTGGCTTGGGAACGCCTTGGGGTTCCCCCGGAGGAGCTGGGGGAGGTGTGTGCAGATCGGGAGGTCTGGGCGGCTTTGCTTGAGCTGCTGCCCCGAGACCCGACTCCGGATAAAGCGGAAGAAAATGGATGGATAGATGGATGGATGTTTGGAGACTAGGTGATGTGTCTCATAGCAGTTTAGGTTGTTGTGGGTATGAGTCATCATGGAATAACTGGAAGTCATCAAGCAACCGCCAGCTCCTAAACATGTTAGCATCATTAGCACAGAGCATGAAAATTTCACACTCAGTGGAAACACTGGCGCACAGACATCTTTACAACAATTAGCCACAACAAGCTGAATTATTACAGATATTTGAAATAAAATGATGAGAAAAAGCAGACATGGTCCTCCACAGCAGCTAGCAGCCTCTGTGCCGCCAGAGCAGCAACAACGTACTAGCTGTCACTCAAGGTGATCACATGGTTAATTATGCCTAACTTTATGACTTAAAATGTCTTAAACAGCCGTCATGGAAGAGAAACTAACTACAGATACCAAAACTGCTTTTTGAGCCAGGCTGTAAACATGTTTATTTCTGCTCCAAAGTGACACATTTTAACATGGACTTCTTTGGGAACATGCTCCCTTTTGGGGACAGCCTCATTTGGTCAGTCAAAGAACTGTAATTTTTTTATTCTTCTTGTTGTGCCTCATTTTGGACAGTCAGCACTTACTGCTTGATTATTATGATATCTGAAATCAAATTTCTCCATTTTAGCCAAAACGTGTTGTGATAACAAAAATGCTATTTTTATAATTTTAGATATTCTTTGGAACTATTATCAGATCCAGTTTTTACAGATTTGAATAGACATCAGGACGACACTATTTAGAACAGAAGGAAAGCAAGAAAAGATACACAGCCTTTTATTATTTCTCTGCAAACATTCCCTCACCTGTGTCTGTTTGTGTGGATGGAGGTGGGGGAGGGGGGATTAAAATGACTGTCAAGCATGTTGCCACATTATAGCGTGTTTCAGTGAGAATTATTTATAAGCAGGACTTCAGTCGTGTTTATCAGCTGGCCCTTTGCACACTGCTGAATATTTCTGTTTCTGCTCTGAGCTTTAAGCAGCCACTCGGACCATCAGCTCACGCCGGGCGTGAAAACAGACACCAGAAACCACAAATACACAGCAGGTTACATCAGGATCAGGAAAAGTACACAGAAACACTCCACATGCACACATGCACTCATAAACTCCCATTGACACACACATAGTTGCACATAAACACAGGGAGGGAGACGGCGGCTGACAGCGGTGCTGACATGAGGTGAGATGAAGCAGCATTTCTCATCAGCCCGTGTGCCCGCCTGTGTCTGACCTGGAGGATGGACGTATGCCCGGGGCACGGCCCCAGGACCCAGGCAACTGGAGTGAAAGCAGCCTCCACTGAGATTTATAAAGTCCCAACCACAGTGTACTAGGAAGGCTCAAATTGTGCTGTCCAGTGGGCCGCCACACTGCCCTGCTGCCAGCGCTGCTCTTATTTGCTTCATTCCTTCTGACACTTCCTCTTGATTAGGGTCATAAATTTCATGAAATCGGTCAATAACCTATAACACTAATGTCACTCTGCTGCCATTAATTTTACAGTCCACAGTCACACTGTTTCTGAACCCCTTTTTTACATGACAAGTGTGGGGGGGGGGCTGTATTCGGTGGGACTGATGGAGACGAGTACATAATGTGCTTTTAACAGAGCCTCTGCAACAATAAAACTAATCACATCCACACAGAGTGCTGCAGAAACATTTCGCTGTAAGATTTGACCGGTAAACTCCCGTTTCCTTCACTTAAAGGTTTGAGTTGATCATTCTGTTTGATTAACTGTGTGTAAAATGACATTTGTTGCTGTGAGGGAGAGGACAGAAGTGGTTTTCTTGTCGTGCGTAGCAGGCTGCCAGAGGACATGATTCTGCCGCTCTCGCACGGCCCGCTCCTAAAATCCTTGGACCTGACACTCAGGGGCATATCTATGGCACAGCCATGTTAGCGATGCATACTCCTTTTGCTGCAGCACTGCACACCAGGTTGAACGACTGCTGTGAGAGATTCTTTTTGGAGTTACTGACAGTGCTTGAGGCCTGGAAGCAAAAATAAAAAAAAATACAAATAAATAAATAAAATCAAGAATATATGTGGCACTGGAAACGTTCCCTTAATCAGATCCTTCAATTTGAGTCAATTCTGAACTGACTCAAAAGGGACAGGAAGGAGAACTTCTGCAAATGAATCAGTGCTGAGAAAAGCATTTTCTTTCCTTAGATCAGTTGAAGGGGACATTTTTAGGACGTAGCATCTAAATTGCCTTGAAATTCATTTTCCAGCCTCTCCTGTGCTTAAATGACACCTGCTGTGAGCTTGAAATACTCTTGATGTCCCAGCAACAGCACTCACATAACACCTAGTGTTGATCAGATTTGGGGGGAGCCGGGGGGTGGGGGTGCACTGATCAGTCTTTAAGTGCTTAAACCATTTGATGAAGTTCTATGAAACGTCACACCTTGGTAGCACATCGTATGAACATGTGAGTGACAGAAAATAATTCCAAACATCTCCAAGAGGAGATTAGGACTGTGTGTTTAACTGATGTATCATGTTGTATGATAATGAGGCACCAAAACTGCTTCATAAAGGTGGATGAAATGTCCCATAATGGTCACACAAAACATGAAGCAGTGCATGAAGGAAAATAATTTGAGTCTGACTGCTTTAATTCATCACACCTGTAAATTACAGAGGTGGATCAGTCTGTTCATTCAGACAATAATAAAAACAGCAACAGCAATAATACTTATAATATTACAATAGGGGAAGAAAATATTTTGTGATGAAAAACCTAAACTAAAAAAATCTATAATGTCAACAGAGCAAGTCAAATTTGAAACACCACAGCTACGTGGATATTGTGCTTGTTTTCAAAACAAAAGGTTCCCACTTCAAGACCACCTGTGCCCTGCTGTCCATGTACATGTGGACCAGCATCAGGTATGTGGGTCCATACGGGATTCAACATGCTGACAACACTAAAAAACATAGACAAACAAAATAACACCCACATATGAGGGAAAACTGGGGAGAAGGGACAATGAATGACCAAATGAATGATGGAACCACACAGTAACTATAAACAACAGAAAATAAAGATTGAAAATTCACTTCAAAAGATTCAACAGTGGCCGCCGAACTTCGAACATCTGCTAGCAAACTGTTCGCACAGTCGGTCCACAATGAATTTACAGTAGATGACCGGCAACTCCAGTGGCCAGTGAGGGTAATGGTGAAAGAGAAATCTGTTACGCCGTTCAGGGTCTGAAGGCAAAAATAAAACCATCGAGTCTGACACTGACACAAATGCAGTGAAGGGAGACCAAAGCAGGAGAGACAGGATCAAACTTCAAGACTCCAGCTACCGCATTCCAAAATGTCTGAAGACATCTCCAACTGTTACACGGTCAACCAGAAAATAAAACCTTCTGGAGTGCATGTGGATATTTATACATGGAGGCAATGAATGTGGCATTGGAGGTGGAGGGAATATTTTACTGTTAATGACATCTTAAAATGGGGGCAAACTCATTTTGAACTTATGTTCCACTTTTCTCAGCTTTTCATTTGCTGCTGTAAACAAAGTATTTAATTCCTGTCGTCAGTAAGATGCCGGGCTGTTAAAGTGGCTCACTTGGCTTCAGTTTAAGGCTTTCTTCTGCTTAAGTAACTAATCTCACACATTCCTCTGTACGCGTTCATTCAGTAACAAATGCAAAAAAGACAGTATCTCCATCTCGCCTGGCAGCCTTCCACCCACTACTCTGGCGACTCGTCGCTGCCCATTGTTTCAGAGAGAGTGGCTCAAGCTGCACTCATTCTCCTGAAGAGAGAGAAAAAAAACTTTAAACAATGACGCCATAAATCATTAAATTTTATTTGTGTCTCCTCTGGAATGGCTGGAGTTGAATTGACAGGGGGCCACGGCAATGGCGAGGCAAAATGGCTGCTCGTAGTAACAGCTCACAAGCCTCTGGACAACCTGAGGCACAGCCATCCAATCCCACATCATTAAGGCGAGAGTCCTTTATTGTTTTGGAGGCATTAAATGGTGCGCTGGCTATAGCCCTGAAGTCACACTCCACTAGGAGAAAACAGCGGAAAAAAAATAACGGCACAGCTGGATAATGACTTTTCCCTGGGAGGCTGACCATGTGTACAAAAGCGCTAATGATAGCAGGTGCAATAAGCGAGCGCAAGGCTTTTACTGCGTCCGGATCTATTTTCCTCTGCTAAACTCGCCAATGATTTCCCCCGTGTAGGTTTCTTTCTGTAGTTTAAGAACACCTCCCCTCTGCACCTCCTCCATCCAATCTCTCTCCTCCTGTATCTAATCTCTTTATCAGCCGTGCAGCTAATATCAAAGAGGACTGCGCTGTGAAAATCCTGCAAGTAAAACCTGCTGTCAGAGCCTAATCACAATTAGCCGGGCTCTGGACCCATTAGCCCCAAGGGCAGGGGGACCAAAAGCTGACAGCATTACCGCTAAAGCCAGTCATTGCTAATGACCCCGCCTGGCACGGGGGGCGGGGCCTGGATTCTCAAAGACACAACCAAAAATCTCATTCTGACAGTTTTGCATGTTGCCAAACTCTGCTGTGAAGAACCAAAAGAAGTTAAAGTTGTTTTAAAGCTGGATGCGCTGACACGTCCATTTACTTCAGCTACAAAGAAACGTTATAAAACATTCAGCTGAAATTAATGACTGATTGTAAGAGCCATTGCTGAAAATGAGAGCAGAAACTTGCAGACACAACTATGGCACAATATGACTTCAATCAAAGCTACGAGGAGAATCCGCCTGACATTTGATGTTAAACCCCAAACCGATGTGTCTGTGAGACACGAATGTCTCAAGTTATTACAGCAGTCAGGTAAAATGTGTGGCAACACTGCGCCGTAATGAGGCCGCGGAGCCGGCCGACAGCAGCTAATGAAGGCGTCTTGGTGAGTACTAAAGCGTCTACATGAAACTGCTCCTGATTCACCCACCTGAGGACACAGATCAATTAATACATTAACAAACCATCACAAGCACTTCATCTTGCAATATAAAACTGGCGGGCTGCACTCAATGGCTGATCAGCTCTGCCGCCACAGGCCGGCCGCCGTGAATTTAAATATCCACTGCTGAGTGGTGCAGCATGGGGTTTTCTTTAATGCCTCACCAGGAGCGAGCGCCATATGCACCACAACAAGGAGCTGCACATACAGTATGCACTATAAAGATGAGTGCTTTGAGCTGCTCTGAGCCAAACCTCCATGCACCGTATACGGTCACACCGGAGCAGAGCGGACGGACCGTGTGTCTAACGATCACCGAACCAACTCCTTCCTGATTTTTATGCTGCAGCTTGAAAGCATCTCCTGATTTTTCTCCCTCATCGCCAAATTAAAAACGCATGGCGAGCGCGCCACGTGAGCAGCCTGTGGCACACTTCAGTGCATTGGTTTGCTGACCTCGAACGTAAACCATTGCCACATATATCCAGTCTCCCCATTACCACCATCCCGACTCAACAGCGGAGGCCCTGCACTTCTAAATTATTCATCACACCGAGGGGCGGACAGAAGCGTGCACGGTTTCTCTACTCCCTGCCTCTCTCACTCTCACTTGCCTTTTTCTCTCACTCCCTCTAATGCAAAGGAACAGCCGGGTGGAGAGAATGATATACAGGCCGTCTCTCCATCACTGTGTGGCCATCACATGAGAAGTCCCCTCCACTTGCTCCAGTTACCTGGCTGGAGTTGAGGCCGGGCTCGGCCGCACGCTGTGGCAGGCCAGACGGGTGCTGGCTTCCCTGCCAATGAATGTGCTGAGGGAGAAAGGTGGGTGGCACCCAGGGGCTCCATGCATAACCCGGGATGGCTTTGTATACACATTCATCTATATCACTGGGCAACAGGGAAATGTAAGCCAAAGGTAATTGCCCTGGATAAGAACATCTGCTCAGTGAGTAAATATTATAATGAGAAGCGCTTGCAGACTGATGCACGGCTGACAGGCCTCCGGAGGGACGACAGGTAAAACTCACCACCTGCAGTTCAAACAGGAGGCGTCCCACCGTACTGCAGCAGCTAAACGCTGACCAACACGCACACACACGCACACACACACACACACACACACACACACAAGCCTGATGTATGCCTTAAACAATCTCAGAGTCACTTTCGGGTTCTCAGAAATTATTTATGTCAAACAAAATAACGACCCTATGACAAAAATGATCTCACACACACAAGCTTTATTTTCAGCATCCGTATTGATCAGATTCGGCTAATCCATAAAATCAAATGCAGTCAGTTTAAAGCAGGCCAACGCTTGGACAATTATAGCTTTCTGGAAGTGCTTTCATCCTTTAGAAGGGATGCAGGTTTAGTGCTGAATGATCAGAAGAATCAACAAACTATTTTGATCATTGGTCAAACAACTAAAAAACATTTATGGAGAAAGTACACAAAACATGGACTTGATTCAGCTTCACAAATCTCAGGATTTGGGCGTAAGATGGTTTTGATTTAGTTTTGAAGTGAGCTGCCAGTTTAAACTGGATTGAATGGTTTAAAATGATTTTAAACTTCAATCAACTTGTTTGAAACAGGTTTAAACCAGTTAATGTTTTGTTATGTGATTGTTTTAAAAACTCCCCAATCGGTAGATTTTTTTTTAAACCAGTGCTATTCAAGATACAATATAGATTAAAAACAGATTTTTAAAGCTTCTTTAACACCGATGAATGGGTTTGCGTTCTTGTGAAACAAAGCTGTGCTAAGCTAGCTGTTAGCCATGTAGAAACTGCACTCTCATGCAACTGTAAACTGGTTTCAACTGGTTTTAAAGTGGATACGTTTAAGACGGTCTTTTAATTGGTTGCTGAAGAAAGCAAGTGAATATTGCTGGATTTTTTTTTTTTTTTTACTTTTAGTTAAGGACATTTTAAAGTTTATAAAATCAGCAGTTGTTTAATAGTAAAAAATGCCCAACACATTACTTCAATACAATTACATCATAAGTTGTTGCCGTGTTACAGTTTCCACAGAGAAGAATGAAGCCACAAATACTGATCTTAGACAAATTTTATGCACTAAAATCAGATGATCACTCTGTATGGGTTTGATCATTTGACTCTACATAATCAAATAAACACTGGGAGAGAAAAGCCATCGACTGGCGCACCCCGGGCCATGATGGTGGGCTTTTGTTTCATGTCTTCTCCTTTGTCTGTCTCTTTGCATGCCCTGTCGTTTTCCACCATCGACTCCCAAAAATTACAAAAATAAATTTGAAAATGAGGACCTTTAACACCACACGCACCACGTGATCAGTCCACCACATTCACTCACATTATTTGCAAAGGTGGACATGGCAGCAATGCAAAAGAGGGGTGGATATTTCAAAGTCACTTTCTGGCTTTTCGACCGCCCAGTTAACAATGCAGATAATTGCCATCATGGATTTGCGACAGAAACAAGGGAAACACTCAGTCTGCAAATCATAACCACAAGATTTGAAGCAAAAAGCAGAAGCACGAGTGACAGACATCAGTCTGCTAGGAGGAGCTGTTTATCAGCGACTGTTCGGAGTGATGCCAGGCAGAGCTGAAGCGGCCGGGCGCAGCTTCTACCCAGCCAGAAACCCAAAGAGTCGGGCAGAGAGAGAGAGAGACAGCAGCCGGTGTGATAGAACAGACACACTCAGTTTGAAATTGTTCACTTTTGGATATATGCGCACACCCAGTTTCAGCAATGGACCTTCTGCAAATTTGTCTGAGGTGATTGAATAATCTGAAAATAAAATGTGACATTATTGCACCAATGAAGTTTTAGCAGCTAACATTAGCTTAACCTTTAGTATTTAGCTGCAGGATGTTGAATCAATCACTCAGCTGAAAGTTTTATATTTGCAAATAGCAAATTATTTTTATTTTTGTCAAATACATCTGCACAATAGTTTTAAATTGTTACTGCTGTGACTACAAGAACAGTCACCATTATATAACTTAGATATTTTTATTTAATTTTGTAAAACTATGTCATCAGACCTTAAAGAAAATAGCACAGCACTGCTTTGTGTTTCTTTATATTTTAAGAAATATATTTCTTCACTTGTACCACATCAGGAACATTTCAACATTTGCTGAGCAGAGAACCTTGTAAATCCAGATGCACTTCAAAAACTTCAAGTGATGGAGATGAACACATAAACCTGAAGTCTAGATGGAAGAAGAGAACATCTATGCTCTTAAAAATGTGAGGAAAGTTTCTCCAGAAACTCCACCAAAAGGACAAAGCTGCAGAGGAGACCTTCATCTGATTAAATGTCCTGAGGGTCAAGCTCACCTGTCATCTCTGAAAACCAACACCTGCTGCTACGTTTCTCAATAAAATAAAGGCTCTTCAAAGAGCAACTATTTTATTAATTGAAAAAGCTTTAACATTTAATGAATACATCATTAAACATGTCCATGATGACAAAGTTCAGTCAATAAGACACTAACACAGGCAGAAGAAGCCCCGCCCCTATTGTGCACAATTTCAAATAATTCACAATCATGTAGTGAGTCAAATTCATATCTTAGAAAATACCGTGTCCCGAATACATTAAAAGCAATCACATAGTCATTGAGGACATAATTAAATGTTGAAATGACTAAATTAAAAAATGTTTTCATCATGACGTTTATGTCACATTGAGAAACTGTAATTAACAGTCACACTGCAGTTATTGTTACATCACTTCCTGTTGTGTTTATAAAAGATATTTATATTTATTTATGATGTGCGCTTGTTTTCATGGTAGAAAGTTCCTGGTGTGGCTGACCGAACGGTCCCCTCTAAAAATTAGTCCGCTCTGCCGTCACTGCACATGCGTCATTAGCCGCAGTTCACTGATTATCACCTTGTTTCTGCTTCAAACTGCCTCCAGTCATCATCTGTCTCAGTGGCAGATATCTGAAGCTTCTGTACAACAATCATTTCCACATAAATTCTGCATTATTTCATCATAAATGATGGGGGAAGTGATCAGAGCGCCACAGCTAAACAGGCTGCTAGCTGATGCGTTCACTGTGTGTTGGTCATTTCAATGCGTCACGGTTATTGCCTCGTTTCTGCTTAAAACTGACTTTAGAATGATTTAAGCGGTTTTACTTTGTCATCTGATGGTTAATAATCACATTAATCCATTTGTTCACTTTGGGTGAAGAGGCTCCGTCTCAGAAGAGCTGCTGTGGTCCAAAATGACGCATGTGCAGTGGAGGCAGGGTGGACCAACTTTTAGGGGCGGACCGTTGTGTGTGCGACACAAGTTCAAACGCAATCCATGCTATATTTCTCCATATTATGTGGAGTTGTGCCAGGAAGGACATTCAGAGAAAAACTTGTGCCGTTCAACATGCAGATCCATGTTGAATCTGTTATGGCGACCCCGAGTGAAAACAAGGGAGCAGCCAAAGGGTCTTACTTTACTATTTACGCTGTCTTTTTTTCTGGTTGAAATGCAGATATGAATTAATGAATTATCGGACTTAAAAATGTACACATTACTTTTCATGGTGTTTTATTTGTCTAAAAATGAATGTCCATGGTGCCTTATCATGTTAATGAAGAAATCATCTCATCTGAACCAACAACAGATAAGTTATGGTTTTAATTAACAAATGAACAAAGATTTGCAAATAATATATTTTTTTTCTTTTTTACTTAAAGCTATTTCAATTCCACATTTTCTAATGTAAGAAACATTTTTTAACTTCAAAATGTACAGTAATCAAATTAATCTTGAATTAAAAAAATTGCTTTAATAATCTGTTGTGTATAAATGATCAGTTCTGATGTTCCTCTGACCCACATTTCTGCAGTCTGTCATCTTCTGTGTTTTGGTCTGATGCCTCATTTCTATTGGATGTACGAAGCTACGTCACAGTGCGCTGCAGTGAAAGTTGTATTGAGTTGAACTTTGGCCGAGGGGAGTTTGACGTTAAGTGGCAGTGTGCGCTTCCGGCACAGCATCGCACAAACTCAGTTTTTGAGCATAGCAGTGTGACATGGCATTTGCATAACACTTCTCAATGAAAATAATGGGTTTTAGAGCAATGCACGCCGCATTTGTGCACTCGGTGTGAAAGGTCCTTAATGCTGCTGTTTTCCTGCTGATGATTTCTCACAAATTCTCCTGTTTCCCACCACGAGCTGCTGTTTAATTGATAGTATTAATCTGAGGTTTAGCAGCAATATCCAGGAAGCTATAAAATATCTTAAAAGCTCAAAAGGTTTTTCTGACAGTGGGACATGAATGCTTTTACATGGTCACTCAGTTTAAATCAGTCTCCAAAACCAATGGAGTTTTACAGTAAAAAGCAAGTAAATTGCAAACGATTTGGGTGTAAAAGCCTTGAACTTGGTCAAAAGTTTATTCCTTTCTTAATAATTAAAAAAAAAAACATATTTTGTGTATTTGGTATTATTTCCTTCAAGTTATAAAGTGAAGTTGTGATTATCACTCTTGTAGTTTCTGTTTAACATTCAGCAATTCTTAGTTGGAGGTAATAAAAACACTTTTAAATGTAAGTTTTATTTTACATGAGAACATATGATGACAATTGGCTTTATTAATATTATTACAGTAACTGCCCAGACTCTTCAACGTGAAATGTAACCATTTTATCAGTGCAACAGAAGGTAACACATACTGAGTTCTATTCCCACATAGTAACATTACTTCTAAAATCAGTATATGCTTTATTGTTATTTAATTATTGTGTAGCATCAAACATGCCAAAAATGTGTGGTGCATCTCGACATGAAAAACATGGACAAAATCTTTAATTTGGCCAAAAAAAGTATTGAAGAACTTGCAGCAATGATTCATGTCACTGCCCTTTTTGAAGAAAACCCAGATGAACATAAATACACATTTTTCTGTGTGTGATCGTGTTGATCATCACAGCGAGCACGGGCAGACTCAGGGTGAAATGGAAGCTCACATCAAACAGCCCAGAAATGAGCACCACCAAAGAAGCCCCCATTCAGACGGTTGTACTGAGGCCCGTCTGCACGCTGCATCTCAGCCAGGCCTTAAAACAAAAAAAAACGCTGCAAGCTTTTTTTCACTTTTTGGAATTATATATTTTTCCGTCACTTTTGCTCAAGTTGAAAACCAAACTTTTCACTCCTTTAAATGAGGTCAGTTAATGGATTTCGTACTTTGAGAAACTTTGGCCACAGAACGTTCTTTCTCTCTCTCTACAGAAATCTGAGCTCAAAATCAATTTCTGCTCTCTGTAGTGTGCAACTCTTGTTTTCCCCCTACTTCCATTCCACATTTTTTTAAAGTGGATTTAGTGTGAAATCATAATGGAGTCGTCCATGTAAAAAAAGTCACTTCTTCCCCCCCAAAAATGCTCTTTGATACATCACAGACACGCGTCCTCTGTGTTTGTTCCGTCTGCGTTAAAGCGCGTGAAAGCGCTCGCTTGCTTTTGCAGTACCAGTGCAACAAATCTGTGCAGCATGAGAGAATCTCTGCATTCCCATCAAGGCACCAGTTAGTCAAAGTACAGGATTAAAATGGTTTGCAGCGCACATTAGTAAAAGAAAAAGTGGAAGGCAAGCAAAGCAGTGAGCTGTGGTGTTGTTATGGAGAAACTGCAAACCACCGAGGAGCCAAAACCAATTTGGCTAATCACATATGATCTCAAAGAGAATTAATCAGCTGCTCTGGTTAACAATCTGTAATCATTCTCATTCTGAGTGTAATGCTTTGAATGTATAAAGAGACAAACACAGCAGGAATTCTGTCTGAGAGGGAGTTCAATTTATAGGCAACAGCAACAACATCACAAAATCATTTGAGGCCATACACAGAAAATAATATATATATTATTTCTCCTGCATAAGAGGCAACATGGAAAGTATGAGCAGAACTTCACCAACAGTTATTAAAGCTTTTGCTGAAGGTGACAATCGTTTAAAGACTGAAGAAATGTGAAACGTGCATGCAGGCCTCTGCAGCATATGGCTCCAGCATCCGGCTATTAATAAAAGCTTCAGCTCCACTTCACGCATGTGGGAGGTGCAACATTACACACACACACACACACACACACACACACCAGGTATACAGTGTAGGCACATGGGCTGACAAATATACCCCGACGCATACGGCACAGCATATATGCATCAGCTCCTCCCATGCAGGAGCGGTGGCGTGCGTGTCAGCTGTGTGCACAAACAAAAGCACGACCGCACTCTGTGGGTGCGATACTCACCCAAAAGTACATCATCATGGTGGACGTGGGACAGGTGAAGGCAGGCCAGCGGGCAGAGGAGAACGGGGGCCGAGCGCTGGGACCAGTCCGGCCAGTGTAGGCGTCAGGAGGAGTCCGAGCGTTTGGAGAGAGAGAGAGAGACAGAGATCTGCTGGTCCCTCTTCCACTGAGGCAGCCCTCCCTCTCAACTGTTCAGTGGGGCTTGACTTGACTTCTCCCCCTTTTCATTCCTTTAGCTTCTTTCTCTGTGGTAGCAGCTTCTTCGTCACTTAATTTTTTAAAAAGACACCCACCCCCCCACACACACTCTCTCTGGCTCTCGAACAGGGAAGGAGACAGAAAGGAGCCGGGGAGATGTTGTAACCTCTTTTTTGCTTTGGACACTCTTCCACTCCACTTGGCTCTCCACACCACTCACTTCCAGACTCTCTCCCCCTTCTCTCTCCTTCCTCTCTCTCTCTCTCACCCAGCTTCCCTCGCCCTCTCACTCGGTGCTCAGGTTGAACTAGAGCGGCAGCGGCAGCAGCCTGCGTCTGACAGCTGCCTCCAGCGTTCCTCCACCGGAGCCGTACTTGCTCTGCATAGAGGAGTGCGCCGAACAAACCGGGATCCTGCAGACGGTACTGTAAAATTCAGCATCCGAGGGAAGAGTGTGGTGTGTGTGTGTGTGTGTGGGGGGGGGGGGGGGGGGAGGCAGGATGCTGGGAGCTGGAGATCTCTGCGGGGAGGTGAAGGAGGAGGAGGCTTGTGCTGATGATGCTGCTGATAGTGGAGGACTGGCTTCTTTTCAGTGTGACTGAGATGCTGCACAGAAGTTGTGGCAGTTTTAGTTCAATGAAGGAGAAGAAGCAAAGTTAAAAAAAAAAAACCTGGGGATCTCAAAGAAACCTTTAATTGTGCCATCAGGAGGCTCAGCCTTTTCTCCATTTTCTTTTGACACTTTGTTGCTGCAGCGTGCGTGTGTGCCTGAGTGTGGCGAGTAAAGGATGCATTTTATTTTCCACAGGATTCATGGGCTGGTGACGGCACATTTTCAGGTACTGGGGGTGCAGATCAGAGGTTGGCACCTTTGTGTGCCAAGCTGTATTGGGTTACATATTTTAGTGTGTTTTCCATCTGGCAGCTGTTGAAGAGGGAAGCAAAAGAAGGGGTGGGTGGGTGGCAGGAGAGCACGTCGGCCGTGGAGGTGGGCTTGGCTGTCTTTTAGGCAGCCCTGTAACGATGAGCCAGCCTCAGCAATTTTCAAAACATATCATCAATACACAACCAGGGAGGTGGTGCTTTTAAATATTAACCCTGTGGCGGCCGCGGCCGGCTGCGGAGAGCTGAAGTGGTTTTCGTGGCATCCTCCAGCACCGGATCATCCAATAAACGACGTCCTGAGGGATGAGCTAAGTTGCTGTAGGATCCCAGAGAACATTTGCCAGCTATAGAGAAGACTGGAGTAATGAACAGAGCAAATACATTCAGGTTATGTTATCTGTCAGTAATTGCTACATAAGGAGGCTGAGTTAAATTTGCAGCTGGCTATGAGCGAGCGGATACACAAGGGGCCACATTCATATGGCGCAACTGTCATCTTAAATTTATCACCCATTTTATTTTATTTTTTCCTCCTCCTCCAACAAAGAGAGTGAACGCTGAAATATGAAACGCCATTCTGGTCCTCAGGAAACACAATTAGTGATTTTTCCAAGCTGACGTCGTGATGCGGTGCGTCTGAGAAGGACGCTTCATTGTGTCTATGAATTGTGTTGTGCACTTTTGATCAGTCAAAAACATGCTGCTCCTGCTTTCTTACCTCTGGGTCACAATGCAGATTTCCATTCATTTGCACACACACAATCCGTGATTGGTGGCCTTAACTGTGCTCAAACAAGTCCTCCACATCTTGATGCATGTCCGCCAGATCCAGTGCATTTACATTAGCAATCACAGAATGGGCAACTGCCACACATTTCCATCAATCTCTGATGGGAAATAAAAATGAAATGCACTTCTCAGGCAACTTAGATTAAGGATCACGCTTTTATCAAATACTGAAGTCTATTTCAAGTCCTGCTCATAAATAACTGAGGGGAGACAGGGAGCAAAAAATGTGAGGAAGGGTGGAGGCAAGAGGGAGAGCACGGAGGGGAAGGGGCAGACAGGCGCAGAGAGGCGGGCAGAGAGCATCACGGTCTGAGCGCTCAAGGCATTTCAGGACAGAGGGATTTGAAAAATAAGTTCAGAGGGCGTCGCTGAGGATGGTTTAGAATCGTATCTGCTTTCTAGTAGAAGACGTGCTCTGCTTCAGGATCCTCTCAAACCTCTACCTCGTCCACAGTAGCTACCAAAGACAAGAGCAACTTTTCCCGGCCATTTAGTTTTCCCACCACAGTCTAGACGCTCCTCAGAGACTCGCCGTCCATTATAAAGATTGAGCAAAGAGGAAGTGAAAGGCCCCACACCGGTGCAAAATGCCCATCTGTGTTTGTGTCCACTTGTCTTGACTGAAAGTCTTTTATCTTAATATTTCATGATGATCTCACCTCTGTTCTGCAGTGAGCCGTGTCCACTGTCAAACTACAATCGCAACTCGTCATTAGAACGTCTTCAGACGAGACAACTTCTCTCCACCAACGTGGTGTGGACATCTGTGCTATGGTTATCATTAGCTTGGCCTCCTGTCCTCATTTGTCTGGTCTGGGCTGTGGTGAAGCAAGCTTTGGTTGGACAGAGATGAGAAGAGACGCAGCTCCATCCTGACTCTCTGGGTTAGTTTTCTCTAATCACCCACTTCACTTTATGGACTGAAGCTTTTTACAACTCGCCAACAGGATCCACGGTCGTACTCATTTTATCTGTCTTCATTAGCTCCACAGGTTGGTATTGACATTTCCATATGAGGTACGGCTCCTCACTAAAGTATGGCAAAGCAAAGGCTTTCTGATGGCTTTTTTGATGTTTCACTGAAATGACAAGAATACTTAAGCTTCTAAAAGCTTTTTCATTTCTCTGTCTGTTCCCACACATAAAGACTGCTGCTCAACAAGTTCCCTGACAGTGATGAAGGGGTTGTTATCTTTCGCTCATCTTATCACATCATAGCTGAGCAGGTAGAGCAGGTTGTCCTGCGACCAAAGGCTCCTGCTTACTGAACTCCAAATTGCTAAATCCCAAGTATGACATTTGGGTCCACAGGTGATAATCAGCATGTCCCATGGACTACAGTTGATCTGTGATCTATACTTACCGCCCCCTATCAATTTCAATTTATTTTAATTTATATAGTGCCAAATCACAACAGAGTTGCCTCAAGGCGCTTCACATAAGTAAGGTCTAACCTTACCAACCCCCAGAGCAACAGTGGCAAGAAAAAACAACCTCTGAGGAAGAAACCTCAAGCAGACCAGACTCAAAGGGGTGACCCTCTGCTTGGGTCATGATACAGACACAAATTACAGAAAAATTCACAAAATGAATATACAGGAAATGCTGTTGGTGCACAGGACAGGAGGGTTACAGAAACAGACACCACACCCATCTCTGGATGGAGCTGCACCTTAAACAGAGGGAAAAAAAACAGAATCAGGCAGCAGAAAGACAACAAATACAGTATAATTTGTTAGCATTAAACAACAAGAAAAACAGAAGACATACTAAGGTGATCAATGGCCACTAGCCCGAAGCTTCACTAAAAGACCCAGAATTTAGGTAAAGTTGAGGCTGCGGCACACTCTGTTTACTAATAAAATGAATTTAAAAGAGTAAAAAGCATAGTAACATACTATACCAGTATGCTTGCCATACGAAAGGGAAAATAAGTGTGTCTTAAGTCTGGACTTGAAAGTCTCCCCTACAGCCTGAGCTACGGATTAATTGTAAAGTCAGCATTACAGTGTGAAATACTGTACATATTTGTTGTTGTTGACTCAATTTTAATTTAATAAGTGTTTAAATATTGACTTGGACTTTATACCATAGAGTGTCATACTCTTTGTATTTCTTCATAATTGATAATATTATATTAAAATAAATATTCAGAGGCAGCTTCACCATCAGAGAGTCTCATCCACAACAACCACAAAAGACTCCAAGCTGTCACTGATGTTAAAGGGGGTAACACGTGGTAATAAGAACAGGGGGATGTAAACTTTTGATCAGGGTCATTTGGGTCATTTCTGTTGTCATTATGATTTAATAAGAAGAAACACAGTTGTCTGACAATCAATGGCTTCACACAACCACTAACCATGAGGGGATAAAATGTGTTATTCAATTCTGCCAGGGCAAGTAAACCTTTGAGCACAACTGCATATATATATATATATATATATATAATGTACTTCAGAGTCCCAGCACAAAAAGAATCACTCTGAGACAGAGGGATTGAGGACAGCATTTTCCATTTTTCTTCTCGGTGCCATTCTGAGCTCAGTGAGCTGAGCGTGTAGCTGAGTGAGAGTGGTGTCGCTGCGTGAGAGGACCTGTAAGTGATTTATAAATGAAACTAGTATTATTTGTTGGGAAAGTGTAGTGACACGGACCCACAACAGGGGGCGCAAATGAACGGTCAATAGATGAGCCAAAAGTAACAATTTAATGTTGTGAATGTGCACAACGAACATACAGACAATCACAGAATATCATTACAGTCAATACACAGAGGTGATGTGTGGGCAGGCTCGAGGATAGAAGACGTCTGTCCTAAGAAGAGCCGGAACCACACGATTTCCGCCGCCCCAGAACCTGGTGAATACTGGAGCCACCAAGTCCCGAATTCCCAGGTGATCACCGTCCCCGACTGTCGGATCTGGTACTGCTGGCGAAGAACAAAGACAGTCAAGTGTGGGTGTGTGTACACCCAGTAACAACAACGGTGGGAATGCCACCTCCACCTCTCATTCAATATGTTGCAGCGGTCTCAGCTGAAAAGGAGCGCCGTCTTGCACAGCCTCCTCACAAACAACCGGTTCTCCTGCAAATTCTCACAATAACAGAGTTACAAATCTCACAAAAAGGCTGAGAGTATTACCTCCTATGAAGTATGATATCTCGGCAACGAGGTGGAGATGACGTCTGGTCTTTATGGAGTGAGATGATGTTGAGTAGATGGGTGACAGCTGTCAAGAGGTAATGAGCGACAGCTGTCACCCCCGGCTGTGTCCATGGCGGCAGCGCCCTCTAGTGCCTGAAGCCCGCACTTCAGGCTGGGCGCCCTCTGGTGGTGGGCCAGCAGTACCTCCTCTTCTGGCGGCCCACACAACAATTATTATTATTATTATTATTACCCTTTCACCAGACAATGTCATCATCATCTTTTTGAAAAAGAATTTGGAGTTTTTTTAGTTAAGTCTGTTTAGTTGTGTTTCTTTCTTCTTTAAATTACTGTTTTTTATGACATTCAAGGCTATTTTTAATTAATGATTACTGTTTGTATTGCAGTGATGTGAGTGGCCCTGAAACTGTTATTCACGACATTGGACAGCTGCACGGGGGGGGGGGTGTAATTGTCTGGGGGACCTCCCCCACAAAATATTTAAGTATGACATGCAATTTGGTGCAATAATAAACTAAATGAGAGCTATATCTCATTATTGTCATAAAAACATTTTCCCATATCGGCCAGATGACAGAAGTACAACACACAGACGGTCAAATAGATTAGAATATGGTGTTGTTATTATTTCACAAAACCACATATTCACACTGGACTGTTACTGTTCTCTCTCTACATTTATTTAAACATTTGACTTCAGCAATTTGTGTTTTTATAACAATGGATGGTTTCTTAACATGTTCTCTTAACATAAATAAATATAAAATTTGATACAAGTAAAGCTGCACCTACTGTTCATTAAGTCACCAATATGATGTTTAGTTCTCATGTGGTTTTAAATTTGATTCTTATTCGCTTATATCAATTAATTTTCCATCCAGTGCTGACAACAGCATTTCTGGGATACTGACAATTTACATGTTGCACAAAATGACACAAAAAATGTTTTTAACCTCAATATTTGTCTTCTAGAACATGTTAAATGTTTATCATATTTTCCTCCACATGAATATTTCACGTCCATGTAACAGAAGAAACCATAAAATGCAGATTTAGCAGGCTAACATATCACGCCTGCATGGAGACAGTTTGAAGTAAATTCATCCCAAAGACAGAGCTCGATTTATGTGAAATAACTTGAATCACATCAATTGACAACAAATTCCATCAAAAACATGATATCATAAGACTTACCAGGAGTGTTAGCTTTTCTGAATGAATAATGACTGAAAAATGTCCAGTCAGCATTTTGGTCCTTTTGCTTGAACCAGCCCCATTTGAATTTACTCCTGAACGTTAAATCCTCTCCCTGTAGCAGAACTACATTTCCACAGATTTCTTTGCAGTTTTAATGCGATGTAGAGTTCACGTTAAATTCTAACGGCGTCTCTCATTTGCTGCTGTGCGGACGAGCTGCATCGTGTTACATTTATCCTTCACTCTCAGATCAGAACGAGAAGATGTGCGACTTAATATCCACTGTGGCATCTCATCAGACACATTTCCACACAATTTTACAAATACAAACATCCTGAAATCAGACCATGGACTAAATCCAACGCGGGCGAGATAATCAAAAACAACCCGGAAATGTTCGCCACAAAAGTAAATACCCAGATTTCTGGGAATTCCCAGAAAACTTCCATCACTGGTATTGTAATCACCTGGCATTTTGTTATCTTTTACACCCCTACCATTTACATAACAGTCAATAGTGGCCTTGCTGGCCACTGTACCAGGACCTTTCAATGAGCAACAAGACTCCTTAAATCACATGCAAAGAAAATGTCTACTTTACATGCATCTGCCTAAGAAAGCAATCATTCTTATTTAAGCTAATACATGAAAAGAACAAGCACAAATTATTGTGTTAAAAGAGGCCAACATGGACAAAAATATGAGCTTCATAGACGCCCATTGGGATCTATGTGAGGAGATGATGGAGGAGGTTAAAATGATGGGCTTCAGACTACAGGATCCTTGTTTTAAATCCTTGTCAACCCAGGCCCTTGTGTATGGTCTTGAGTCCCACAGCACGCTGACATCGATGTGTGAATGTGACACATCATGGTACAACACTTTGAGTTTCTGCATCAGATAGAAATGCAGTCTGTTTATATTTCAAAGCTGAATATTTTTAGTTTCACAGAGTTAGTGACAGAAACTTTGTGCACCAATGCCATTGCTATCCGATATGTTACACATGTGTTTGCCCTGCTCACCATAGGTATAAAAACACTCACTCATTTAAAACACACACACACACACACACACACACAAGGCTTGAGACTGGTGTGGTCCTAAAATGCCATTCTGTAGCAACCATGCAGCAGTGAACACATCCGAGCTCCTGGACCTGAGCTCTTCTGTCTTCAGTTTTCTTCTTGCAGTAAGAGGATGTCGTGCTACTTGCAGCTACTAAGAATTCCAGCACTTGGCATGAGCTGGATCAACACAAACATTCAAGATGTTCTCATTTGTAGGTGTCAAATACTGATGCCTTATCAGAGCTCTTGGTAACACTGCAGCAATGGTTAGGAGCCTCTTCATGTTGGTGCAGTGGCACATTGGAAAATACAATACTTTGGGTTAGATAAAGAGCTCCACCTGGTGTCAAGGAAGCTCAAATAGGTCAGAGAAAAAAATAGGTAAGAGTAAGAGTGATGGTCATGCTTAGGGTAACATTAGCATTACTTTGCACTGGCGTCACATACTGACACTGTTACAGGCCTTGACATCAGCGCAGATTTATGCTCACATTTCCCAGTCAATTCTAGCTCCAAGCCTCATGTTCTGGCTTTGGTCCAATGTGTGGTTAGGCAAAAGAGTGCTTAGAACTAAAGTGTCTGAACATGAACCCAGATGTCAATGTACATTTTGCAGTACCATCAATGTGCTAAATGGATGCAGGAAACACTGAGATCTACACATATCAGGAAAACAGATGTCTTCAAAAATCAGTAAGAGTAAAAAGTCAATATAATGAAACTGTCACTCAGGCCTCACACAGCAGACAGATAAAGAGAGAGATGAGAGATACATTAACTGTCCCCATGCACTTACAAGCACTCTGAAAACGTCTAGTGGTCACACCAATGGTGTCAGGGTTTGAGTTTTTGTTTGGTTTTATTTTGTTCTTTTGTTCTGTTAGTTATTTTTGCTTTTCATTGGTTTTTGTTTGTTTCTTCTCTTGCTGGGTTTTTCTGCTTGGGTCTGTCTCTGTTTCTCTTGTCTCTCTCTCTTGGTTCTTGGTGGTGGGTGTTTCTCTTTCACTCTGGCCATGCCCTGGTTCTGGTGCTTTCCATGCACACCTGTTCCTGATTTGCTGATTACCACCTGGGGTTATATAAGTTCACTGGGTGTGTTTGTCCCTCGCCAGTATGTCGTCCATTGTGCCTTCATTCCAGCACTGTTCCTGCATTCCATAGTCCTGCCTGCCTCATTGTGTGCTCCTGACCTCCAGCCTGTTACCTCAACCACGCCATTTGCCTGATGATTTTTGTACTGCTGCTTTTTCTGGACTGGTTACTCATGAACTGACCTCTGCTATCCACAACAGTAAAGCCTTTTAAAAACCAGAGCTGTTTGTATGAGCCGTGCATTTGTGTCCCGCAATTCCTGACCATCCAGCCTGATAAATGGCACCAAGGTTGAGAATTGACCACACTACAACTAAGAACGGTTGACCAAGCAGACCAAGTTACCTGAAACTCAATGACTGTGAAGGTGGCTGAAGGCTGCAGGAGATCTATCACCTCAGATCATTGTGATTTCCTTACCACTTTTGTTGATTTGTGAATTACCCTGTGCTTCTTGGAGTGGAACATCATGTACAAATCAACCAAACACACACAGTCATCTTTGTTCTGTGTGTGCAAAAGTTCTTAAAGGCATTTAGCAATCAGGGAAAGATGGCGGAAGCAGTCAAAGTGATTTACTAAAATGTTCTATTCAAGAACCAGCAACAAAAAACTGAAACCATGAAATTTGGAACTGGCAATATACAAAGACCAATGGACAATCCAAATTCAATGATGATGGAACGTGCTACCCAAAGCTAATTGGAGCGTCACTCTCTACTTTCAAGAAGCTTGTCAAAACCAGCTCTTCCGAGAGGACCTCGTTTCCAAACATCTGTAACAACCCAAAGACACCTAACTCACACTTACCATGTACTTCTTTTCTTTGTCTAGCATTCAGTATCCTCACAGCTTTCTCTCTTTTACAGTGCATCTGGAAATTATTCACACGTTTTACAGCCTTCTTCCAAAATGGATGAAATATTTTTTCCATTAAAATTCTATACACAATACCCCATAATGACAACATGAAAAAGTTTTTTGAATTTTTTGCAAATTAATTAAATCTTAAAAAAAACAAAACTAAGAAATCACATCTACATTAGTTTTCACGGCCTTTGCTCAATACTTTGTTGATGCACCTTTGGCAGCAATTACAGCCTCATGTCTTCTTGAATATGATGTCACAAGCTTAGGAATCAGTGTCCCCCAGATATTTAGTAAATCTAAATTATTTTTGCTCAGATACTTAGTAAATATGAATCAGGTTTCCTTGTGAAATTGACTAGGATTTACTAAATACTTTTTGGCAATATAACTCATCATTTGACATGCTATTACTAAATCCAACACATTTCATTTATTAACATGTACTTATTTTTTGGTTAGGCTTAGTTAATGTATTCAATACTTCTTAATCAAATTTGTAGAACTTAAAATCTATTCAGTTATGTTGTGTGTCACTTTGTTGCCACATTTTTTGAGTAAACATTGGTCAAATTTTTTTACAGTGTATACAGGTGTGTGTCTTTCCAAATCATGTCCAATAAACTGAATTTACCCCAGGTGTACTCCAATGAACCCACTGGGGTCCAAGGGCATTTTTTGGACAGTTTATTCGCCTGGCATACATGTTTTATTATTGCTGTTAACAGCTCTTCCTGCATCCCACAATCAAGTTTTATGTCTCTTGTTTTCAGAACAACCTGTGCTTTCAGAATATATATGTAATAGTTGTGTTTTATAAGTGTAATAAAGGTTTACAATCAGAAATAAGACAGGAAAAAGTAAAGCCGAAAAAGTTTCCACACATATTTATTCAAAACACACAGCAAGCTATAATACACAACTGTTTTGACACTTTATAAAGGTAATTTGGGCTCTTGTGTGAAAGACTGTACAACAAAAACTTTCAAACAATAAACACAAATGCACACTGTGAACAATATATACAAAAGGGTCTATGTATTTTGTTTGTCTTCATCTCAAAGCAATTTCTGTCTGAAAGCAGCTTTGACACTTTGGCCCCTTTACACTCTGAGGAGCGGCCCCTCCCCCTTGCTCCATTGATATGGTAAACAGTGCTTTACACTGGAGCGAGAGACCTTACCACAGACTTATTCAATAACATTCACAGGTAATGAGAAGTGGAGCATCTCTAAAATGCACACACTCACGTGAGATTGTCATCAGAGGCCCTCCGCTTCCTGTCGTAGGACTGTAGGAAAACATTTGCCATCTGTTCTTCTGTTGTGTTTGTGAGAATTTGACTGAATTTTCATCATACGTATGCTGCTGTGGCTTTCTGATGGCTGATCGTGTTATTAAAAATGCTGCAGTGTCATCCTGTCTTCAGGTAGGTGAAGGAAGACAAACAGGAAATAAAAAGGAAGACATCCATTTAACTACATGTTTCTCACCAACTGTAGCTCGTGTATGTAGCCATTTTCAAACGTACAGCTCTGGAAGACATCATTAAGCATCATTTGTATACGTGCATTACATTGCACGCTACAAATTGCCCATCTGCTGATTCTGGAACTCACTGTCTGGCAAAACAATGAATCTATTCTATGGCTCCGTGTAAAGGATCGCACAGAGATACCGCCTCTGTGTTGACATACGTCGTGGACATTAAAAGCAGTCGCGTGCGCAGACTGTACGCAGTGTTAATAATGCAGTGTTTACATCTTGGCAATGAGCAGGCAGTTGTGGCCCACGGCTCCAAACTGGCAGGACTGTGCAAGTAATTAGGGGCTGCGTGTTGGTGATGTGAAGGCGTGCTGCGTGTCATGCTGATACCACCGCCGGGCAGACCTGGTGTGTCAGCAGCAGGCATGCCGTGTGTGACACAAGGCCACACCTCTCCGCCACAGCGGGAACTCGCACTTTTCACATTTCAACAAGCACTCCTGCAGCCTGACTGATCAGCCAATCCTCTGCAGCTCACGGAGGGATGCGGAGGATTAGAATAACGGGAAAGTGAAGATAAGTCACTGTGCATGAGGGCAGTGGAACCCAACATCCTGACAGGCACGGTTGAAGCTGGTCCTGAAGAAGTATAGTTCTCCTTCCTGCATGGCCAAGAACAGTTGGCACAAGTCTCCAACAATAATCAAAGTTTAATTTTAATATAAAGACAAATCCTTGTAAAGGACAGCTGTATTCTTTTGCTGATTTAATGATTTCAAAGACTCCCTCATTTATTTGCTATTATATGCTACTCAAAGTCAGTGGTGGGCACAGCTAACAAAAAAGTTAGCTTGGATAACCATTAATCCGCTAACTGAAAAGTTATCTTTTATAACGCTAAACCAATAAACTGCGAAAAAAATTAGTGGAAGTTATAGATAACTGATAACGTTTAGTATTGATTCGGATGCGGCCACATCAGATTACACTGTCTGCTTCTGATAAACCAGTTTCACTTTAAGCACCACAGGGGCTGCTGGGTAAATTCAAGGATCAAGTCATTCCCAGGCAGGATCACAAACACAAAAAGAATGCATGAAAAATAAATAAATAAAAAATAAACCCCCAAACACTGTCATTATGTCTCAAAAGCAGTGAAACACAGTATTAGAAGTCAGAGTTTATTTATTTATGAACTCAAAGCTGCTGCTTTTTTCACATGCTTTGAAACCTGCTGCTTAAACAACCGAAATATGTCCATTAATGTATTGACTGGCAGAGTAAAATACATGTAGTAAATATAAATTCTTACCTGTTAGTTCCAGTGGGATTCATTAAATTCTGAAGAAAAATTATATTCCACATAAAGTGTCCTGATTATCCAAAACCGCATCTAAACGGTAAAGAAAAGTCCCTACAGGTGCGCTGTGAGATCTCCTCTCTTCCACCGAGTTTTGGCGATTAAATTATCCCATTTGATAGTAAGGTTTACAAATGTTTTGACCATTAAACTTTGCTCACTTTACAAGCAAAAAAAAAAATGTTAGTGGACTGAAAGTTATCAGAACTAAATTTATCTGAAGATAATTGGTCTGCTGATGGTTTTAAAACTTATCTGAAAAGCTAATCTGCTAGCAAAAACATTAGCTTTGATAATTATCAGTTAGCGGATTAGCTGAACTGAGCCCACCACTGCTCAAAGTCAATAAATGTAACTGAGACCGTCTTTGGATTCATTCATTCATAACTATTAGATACTTATCAGCTTTAACTTATTTTAGAAAAGTGTGACAGATTTAATGTGCACAATGTACACACACACAGAGTCAATGTAAGCATGCAAAGACAGAGCGAGGTAACAGCTTCACCACTTGAACACAACAAACCCACAGCACTGCCTCTTGCATCTCGGTTTGACATTAATTGATAATCAGACAAGCCTTCACATTAGACATTTATGAGATCAGACGAATTATCTATTTAATGCAACCCAATTACATGCAACCCTTGCGCACTAATCAACAGTAATTCTTAACTCACAAATGACAGCAACAACGAAACAACAGATTTAATCAATAATAAACACTGATGAAAATTTGTGATCCACTTAGAAAGCAGCTAATTAACAGGAAGACAGAAGGCTTTGCCTTTTTTTTTTTCTTCTTGCACAAGAATCTTTTGTGTTGCACAGTACTCGGAAGATGAAGTACAAAACAAAATTTGATTTATTTTTATGCATTTATTTATTTCAAATGGGGATAGTTATTTCTAATAAATTCTTAAGACTAATTCCTCAAAATTGCAATATTTGCTACATGAACAAATTTTCATGAATGAACATGTCGACCATTTGTCAGTGCAAATCAGGTGTGAAACAAGCTTCAACTGTAGAAAGAATTTCTGATTTCACCTGAGAGTTTACTGGAGAAGCTGTTCTGACTATTCTCCTCATGTGAAACATTTGTACTTGAGACATTCAGAACCCCTGAAAATTTGATTTTAAAAAATGTCTGAGCCAACAAAATGTCTTACAATTCAATCCACAGCAGAGGACTGTGGCATCCTATATGCCGAGGACAACAACAACACATCAACCCAGCAGCCATCAAATGCCGTCCATTACAGACTTTGATTAAATCTGCTCCAAAGGCCCATTTGGGCTCAGCAGAACCACATGAGACACTTTCTATAAAATGGAGGTAAGCGTGTCCAGCTGCACTTACCAGTCTTGTAAAGAGGGGCACTCCCAAATGCCAGAGGTGGTCGTTCAGCAGTCCGCTGTATACCACGTTCCCAAAGACGGCAATGCTTCCTGACTTACACAGTGAGTTTCCTGCAGGGACACAAAAACACACCAGCACGTATTGTTAGAATAGAACAGAACAGAATCATCTTTACTGTCTGTCCCACAAAGGTCACAGAAATTCTTCTTCAACAACCGGCTCATAAAATCACATAAAATACTCACACAAAACTTCACTGTTAAAAAAAAGCACAATTGACAACAGAAGAGTCTGTCTGGTCTTACTGAGGGTTGATACAGCAGACAGGATGAAAGATTTCTTGTAAATACTTTTGCAGGCCACAGGGACATTATATCACCTGGTGGAAGGAGTGGTGGTTGGGGGGTGAGTGGTCCTCAGTGATCAGAGTGGTGAGGGGGGTGTGATGGGTCCTCGGTGATCAGAGTGGTGAGGGGGGTGTGAGGGGTCCTCGGTGATCAGGGTGGTGGGGGTGTGAGGGGTCCTCGGTGATCAGGGTGGTGGGGGTGTGAGGGGTCCTCGGTGATCAGGGTGGTCGGGGGTTGTGAGGGGTCCTTGATGATCAGGGTGGTCGGGGGTTGTGAGGGGTCCTCGGTGATCAGGATGGTGGGGGGGTGTGATGGGTCCTCGGTGATCAGAGTGGTGGGGGGGGTGTGATGGGTCCTCTGTGATCAGGGTGGTGGGGGGGTGTGAGGGGTCCTCGGTGATCAGAGTGGTGAGGGGGGAGTGAGGGGTCCTCGGTGATCAGGGTGGTGGGGGGATGTGAGGGGTCCTCTGTGATCAGAGTGGTGAGGGGGGGTGTGAGGGTCCTCAGTGATCAGGGGGGCTTTCCTGATCACAGAGCGACTGTATAGCTCAGACAGGGGGGTTTTGGGTGAGCCGGTTACTTTGCTTTTGCATGACTGATAATGTGGAAAAGTTCAGTTCTATTTGCTGGTGTGGAAATGGTACCAGGATGAGATATTGAAAGTACGAAGTGATTCAATGAGGGATTTATAGACCAGAGTTTAAATGTCCTTGCTGACATGAAAAGTCCTCAGTTTGCTCAGCAGGTGGAGACACTGCTGTGCTTTTTTCTAAACAGTGTCACTGTGCATTTGAGAAGGACAGGCCGGTGTCGATCTCTGTTCCGATGTACTTGAAGGCTTGAACCTGCTCCACTACCTGACCCTGGATGCTGAGTCTCCACCCCCACAGCACAGCTCCTTGATCTTAGAGATGTTCTGTTCCAGGAGTGTTCAGAAAATGTCTGCACCAAGATGCTGACTGTGAGCTGGTAGTGGGACAGAGCATGTAGTTAAAAAGAATTTTGGAATTTGGTATTTAAAAAGGAGATGTTATTGGTATAGACAGAGAATGGAGCCTTGTTGGAGTTCTGTTTTTAAAACCAGCTTAGTTGACTTAAAAACATTTAAAAACACCAGTTGTGGTCTAAACACTAAAAAACTCATCCATAAAATCAGTGTGGGATGTCACTGAAGGTCAGGGAGACAGTGCAGCAGGTTATTTGTATTTATGGTATTAAAAGCTGAGGAGAGGTCCATGAATAAAATCCTCATGTGTGGGTGTGCAGAGTCCAGATGTTTGGTGATGGTGTCTGAAAGGGTGAGACTTGCATCTTCCACACCTCATTTTGTCTTGTAGACAAATTGGAGTGGGTCTAGTTTGTCCGACAGTAGGTTTGTAAGGTCTTTACACACGACCCTCTCCATACATTTGCACAGCAGTGATGTTAAGACTAGTGGTTTATAGTCTTTCTATTCCTTAGCAGGTGTTTTTTGGGGGGAATTGGAATGGACAATTTTCAAATTGTGCCTCACGGAGCGACTAACCAATCAGATGTTATGACGCCTCACAGAGCGACTAACCGATCAGATGTCACAGTGGGGAAAATAAGTATTTGACCCCCTGTCAGTTTTGCAGGTTTTCCCACCTACAAAGAATGGAGAGGTCTGTAATTTTTATCATAGGTACACTTCAACTGTGAGAGACAGAATCTAAAAAAAAAAAAAATCCAGAAAATCACATTGTATGATTTTTAAATAATTAATTTGCATTTTATTGCATGAAATAAGTATTTGAACACCTACCAACCAGCAAGAATTCTGGCTCACAGACCTGTTAATTTTTCTTTAAGAAGCCCTCTTATTCTGCACTCTTTACCTGTATTAAATGCACCTGTTTGAACTTGTTACCTGTATAAAAGACACCTGTTCACACACTCAATCAATCACACTCCAACCTGTCCACCATAGCCAAGACCAAAGAACTGTCTAAGGACACCAGGGACAAAACTGTAGACCTGCACAAGGCTGGGATGGACTACAGGACAACAGGCAAGGAGCTTGGTAGAAGACAACAACTGTTATGATTATTTATTAGAAAGTGGAAGAAACACAAGATGACTGTCAATCTCCCTCGGTCTGGGATTCCATGGAAGATCTCACTTTGTGGGGTAAGGATGATTCTGAGAAAGCTCAGAATGACACAGGAGGACCTGGTCAATGACCTGAAGAGAGCTGGGACCACAGTCACAAAGATTGCATTAGTAACACATGATGCTGTCATGGTTTAAAATCCTGCATGGCAGCAAGGTCCCCCTGTTCAAGCCAGCACATGTCCAGGCCAGTTTGAAGTTCACCATTGACCATCTGGATGATCCAGAGGAGGCATGGGAGAAGGTCATGTGGTCAGATGAGACCAAAATAGAGCTTTTTGGAATCAACTCCACTTACCATGTTTAGAGGATGAGAACAACCCCAAGAAAACCATTCCAACCGTGAAGCATGGGGGTGGAAACATCATACTCTGGGACAGGACGACTGCACCGTATTGAAGGGAGGATGGATGGGGTCATGTGTTGTGAGATTTTGGCAAACAACCTCCTTCCCTCAGTAAGAGCATTGAAGATGGGTCATGGCTGGGTCTTCCAACATGACAATGACCCAAAACACACAGCCAGGGCAAGAAAGATTTGGAGAAGATCTGTATGGAGAAGTGGACCAAAATCCCTGTTGCAGTGTGTGAAAACTTGGTCAAGAACTACAGGAAATGTCTGACCTCTGTAATGGCTAGGGATGGGTATTGATAAGATTTTATCGATATCGATGCCATTATCGATTCTGCTTATCGATCCGATTCCTTATCGATTCCCTTATCGATACCTCTTGTGAATTTTGTACTAAAAGTAGGCTTTACAGGTTTTCTATGTATTTCATTGAGTCTTAAAGTAAATAAATATGAAATTGGTCACTGTATCCTTGATCTCTGGACATAAATAAAAATAAACAAAACGGTGTTTCGCTTTGAAGTCATTAATTCCAACTGGATTCTATCGTTCAGAGAGTCATGCAGCGTTTGGAGCTGTGTGAACAGAACGGAGGACAATTCTTGTTTCTTTCTTGCAACAAGACAGGAGTCCCAGTTAGTAACTTTAATCCGCACAAAAGTGACTCACGATTGACATATTCAGGGATGAAAGTGATGAAAAACAAAAAAAGCTGAAACCCAAAATTACCCCCAACACCACCTGCATGAAAATGTTTGAATTCTACGAGAATTGAATTCTTGTAGAAGTTCTGAAATGCAATCTGGGACTATTCCAGACAATAAAATGCAGTGAGTGCAGCATCCATTTAATGAGAAAAAACCCAGCTTTCCTGATTCAAATTAATTCCAGTAGTATTTTGCTCTTACTAGGATGCAACAGTTTTCTAGCTTGGCAGATAGTTCTGGAGGAAATCACTGAAGAAATTAACAAACTGAAAATATGGTTTGACCGAAACATTGAAACTTTCACATTGAAAATGCCATAGACATGCTAATGTGTTAGCATCAGTCCCTTTTTTAAGTTATAAGATACATCTATCAACTGTTTCAGAAGACCATAACAGGTCGGTTTAACATAAAAAAGGTAAATAATACTCACAGCCATATGCTCTTTAGGGTTTTAGCGGGGGAAAATTAAGATAAGCGAAAGAAAAAAAAGAATCAATGAAGCAATGATCGAAGCACTGCTTTGATCTGCGAATCACTGCTTCGATTGGTTCAAGGTTCAAAACAAAGCCGCGCTGCAGAAAAGTTGATTACAGACCCGCTGCAGCATCTGTAATCAATGTAAAGAAATTATACTTTTCCTGACAAACACCCCCAAAAACAATGGCCACTCTGAAGGACCAATAAGGGAATCGTTAAGTAAAAAGGTTATTGATGTTGGTGGATCGAATCATTTCTTAACGATACCCGAAAGAAACTGGTTCTCGATACCCATCCCTAGTAATGGCAGACAAATGTTTCTGTACCAGTTGTTAAGCTCTGTTTTTCTAGGGGGTCAAATACTTATTTTATGCAATAAAATGCTAATTAATTATTTAAAAATCATACAGTGCGATTTACTAGATTTTTTTAGATTCTGTCTCTTACAGTTGAAGTGTACCTACGATAAAAATTACAGATCTCTCCATTCTTTGTAGGTGGGAAAACCTGCAAAACTGACAGGGGGTCAAATACTTATTTTCCCCACTGTATGACGCCTCATGGAGCAACTAACCAATCGGATGTTATGACACCTCACGGAGCGACTAACCAATCGGATGTTATGACGCCTCACAGAGCGGTTAAATGATTGGATGATATGATGCCTCATGGAGTGACTAATCAATCGGATGTTATGACACCTCACGGAGCGGTTAAACGATTGGATGATATGATGCCTCATGGCGTGACTAATCAATCGGATGTTATGACGCCTCACAGAGCGATTAAACGATTGGATGATGCCTCATGGAGCGACTAATCAATCGGATGTTATGATGCCTCATGGAGCGGCTAAATGGATGTTATGATGCATCACAGAGCGGCAAACCAATCGGTTGTTATGATGCCTCACAGAGTGGCTGACTGATCAGATGTTATGTCGCCTCACGGAGTGGCAAACTGATAGAAGCTGGACACTGGTTTATTGATGTCCCCAGAAGTCAGCTTTAGTTCAGATTTCTTGTTTTGTTTTGGCTCCGGTGTCCTTCGTTAGTGCCGTGTGACCGGGGCTTTACATTTGTTGTTAGGAAAGTTAAACGACCAAAATAACAACATTCTGGGCGCAATGAACACTATAATAGTGTTATTATTTGATTTCTTTGTGCGAATGACATCATTATTCAAGCATTCAAAGGGCTATTCATACCTCCACTCAACTCCAACCACACACGAGAAAGTTTCTTGACAGTTCTTGTTGTTGAACGAAACCGCGTCTCCCTAACCAGACAGAGTTACGACGTCATCACACATATGCGCAGGCGCTGCTCTATCACAACTTGACAGTCATCCATTATGATGGATTCCTTCCATTGCTTGGGAACAGTGCCAGAATCCAGGAGAAGCTGGAACAGCCTGGCAAGAGTCCCGCATTCTTTGAGCACCCTGCCTCTGAGCTTGTCAGGGCATGCTGTCTTGTGCGGGTTGACACTGTGCATGATGGAGGCCACCACAGAAGCCTGTAACTTCTTCTGGGTTGTCTGGATGTCTTGGTGGCTTTCCTCACTCTTCTCCTTCTTGCACATTCACTCAGTTTTTGAGAACTGTCTACTCCACAAGATTTCCCATAGAGTGTCATACTGGTTGTATTTCTACATAACTGATGTAAATAAAGTTCAAGACATATTCAGTGGCAGCTTCACCGTCAGAGAGCCTCGTCCACAACAACCACAGAAGACTGCAAGCTGTCACCGATGTTAAAGGGGGCAACACACGGTATGAAGATACAATATAACTTTTCACATGGTATGAAGAACAGGGGGATGTAAACTTTTGATCAGAGTCATTTGGGTCGTTTCTGTCGTCATTATGCTTTAATAAGAAGAAACAGTTATTTGACAATAAATGTCTTTACACAATCACTAACCATGACGGAAAAAAAACATTTGTGTGTTACAACGGTATATACGAGGTCTATTAGAAAAGTATCTGACATTATTATTTTTTTCAAAAACCATAGGGATTTGAATCACATGTGATTGCGTCAGCCAAGCTTGAACCTTCGTGCGCATGCGTGAGTTTTTTCACGCCTGTCAGTTGCGTCATTCGCCTGTGAGCAGGCTTTGAGTGAGGAGTGGTCCACCCCTCTCGTCGTTTTTTTCATTGTTTAGGAATAGCTCAGAAACTGCCGCTTTGCTTGATCAAAATTTTTTCAGAAACTGTGAGGGACATCAAAGTGGACACCATTCGAGAAATTCAGATGGTTTTGGTGAAAATTTTATGGGCTTCAAAGAGATTACGGAGTGTTACTGTCAGTTTAAGGACGGCCCAGAGCGACTGGTGGTGCACCGCGCTCCGAAGCCGCCATCGACAGGCTGAGCGACCATTTCATTTCTAAACGGATGGCTGTATGGATCCATGACCATCGTGTGCAATTTCTCTGGTTATGACAAGAGCTGGACATCAACCATTTTCCGGCATATTTCACTTTTAACAAGAGATTTTGTCATGGAAAGCCAAGCGGAGGCTTCGCGCATCACGATGGATTCGCTACTGGAACGAGACAAAACCACCTCCGTTTTGGTCTCACAGGACGGCTTTGAGATGGTGTTCAGACAGCTGTCAGTGGTTTTTCCATCGAGTGATTATTCGAGAAATTGTGGATGTGCCTGGACATGCCAGAACATGTCCTGTGAGGCTTCATCACGGCGTTGCTTTGCGCCATGCGGCACCGCGAAGCCTCTTCTTTCCATGACAAAAACTCCTGTAACAGTGGAATGTGCCATTCATTTCCAAACTGGACGCTGTGTTTTATCCGGGATGTTGTCTGACTAGCACAGGAATTATGAAAAGACGTGGACATCAGCAATTTTTCAGCACATTGAGACAGACGTGAGGAGGAATTCCGCACGTTGCGGCGGTGCCGCATGGTGCAAAGCAACGCCGTGATCAATTCAATCAATCAATTTTTTTTTATATAGCGCCAAATCACAACAAACAGTTGCCCCAAGGCACTTTATATTGTAAGGCAAGGCCATACAATAATTATGTAAAACCCCAACGGTCAAAACAACCCCCTGTGAGCAAGCACTTGGCTACAGTGGGAAGGAAAAACTCCCTTTTAACAGGAAGAAACCTCCAGCAGAACCAGGCTCAGGGAGGGGCAGTCAACTGCTGGGACTGGTTGGGGCTGAGGGAGAGAACCAGGAAAAAGACATGCTGTGGAGGGGAGCAGAGATCGATCACTAATGATTAAATGCAGAGTGGTGCATACAGAGCAAAAAGAGAAAGAAACAGTGCAAGAACATGTCCCGTGATGAAGCCTCACAGGACATGTTCTGGCATGTCTAGGCACATCCACAATTTCTTGGTTAATCACTCGATGGAAAAACCACCGGCAGCTGTCTGAATGCCATCTCAAAGCCGTCCTGTGAGACCAAAACGGAGGTGGTTTTGTCTCGTTCCAGTAGCGAATCCATCGTGACGCGCGAAGCCTCCGCTCGGCTTTCCATGACAAAATCTCTTGTTAAAAGTGAAATCTGCCAGAAAATGGTTGATGTCCACCTCTTGTGATAACCAGAGAAATTGCACACGATGGTCACGAATCCATACAGCCATCCGTTTAGAAATGAAATGGTCGCTCAGCCTGTCGATGGCGGCTTCAGAGCGCGGCGCACCACCAGTCGCTCTGGGCCGTCCTTAAAGTGACAGTGACACTCCGTAATCTCTTTGAAGCCCATAACATTTTCACCAAAAACCATCTGAATTTCTCGAATGGTGTCCACTTTGATGTCCCTCACAGTTTCTGAAAAAATTTTGATCAAGCAAAGCCGCAGTCTCTGAGCCATTCCTAAACAATGAAAAAAACGACGAGAGGGGTGGACCACTCCTCACTCAAAGCCTGCTCACAGGCGAATGACGCAACCGACAGGCGTGAAAAAACTCACGCATGCGCATGAAGGTTCAAGCTTGTCTAACGCAATCACATGTGATTCAAATCCATATGGTTTTTGAAAAAAATAATAAGGTCGGATACTTTTCTAATAGACCTCGTATATATATATATATATATATATATATATATATATATATATATATATATATATATATATATATATATATATATATATATATATATACTCGTATATATATATATATATATATATATATATATATAACAATATTTCTCTATGTTGGACTCCTTACCATCCATTATTTGTATAATATACATATGACACCTATCATATATATATGACACCTCTGCTACGCCTCGTTCAATATAACTTTTCTTCATCCAATATTTCTCTATGTTGGACAACTTGCCATCCATCAATTGTTATGTTCTCCACCCCCCTCCCAAATTAAGCAAACAACAAAGATTCAAGTAAATTAGATCAATTAATTTTGTTGTCAACAGCATATGAATGCTTCTAAAACATCAGCAGGGTGCTTGTCTACCTTCTTAGTGTTTCTGGCATCCTTGGAGTTCAATATTTCCACCAGTTCCTCCTCTGTGAACTCAGCAAACCTGGTGCCATTTTTTTGAACCAGCATCTGTCAGCAAGTTCCTGACCTCCGCTACGTCATTAGTGATGTCATCTCATAAATAATTGTATGCCGCGCTCTGATTGGCTAGCTGTTGGCAGTAAGCTCTAACGCTATTGGTCAGTGGGAACCGATCCAATATAACTTTTGGCCCTAGCCTTTTTGGATCCCTTTGGATCCAACATAACTTTCTGGCACCAAGCATGCCAAAATACAGGTAAATGATGAACAGAAAGGCTAATCTGTGATTGGCTATTGGAATCTGAGTGGAGAACATACATATATATACACATATATACATATATATGTGTGTGTCAAAGCAGACATAGAAAATGAGAGGATAGTGCACATTGCTATAAATATTGACGTTTACTGACCTGTTACCAAATGAAAAAAATACACACAGGAAGCTTGTTTGAATCATTGCACAAACAAGTCAGGTAAAAAAGAGGTTATCTGAACCAGTGGTTCCAAAATTCATTCTTCTGACAGCTCTGCATTTTTGTGATTAGTGTTGTTGCCACATGCTGTCCCCACATCGACAGGGCGATTTGTCACAAGTTAAACATGTATATTGAAAAAACACAATACACAAATAGAAAAGTGAAACTATTGTTTGCAGTTTTATCACACAACACAATGCCACAGATGTCTCCTGGTGAGGGAGCGTGCAGTTAGTGTGGTAACCGCAGGAATGTCCACCATAGTTGTTGCCCATGAACACAATGTAATTTCATTTCCATAAACCGCATCATTGTTGTGTTTGAGAATTTGGCAGCACATCAAACTGGCATCACATCTGCAGCCCAGAAGCACTACTACCAGCTGCACATTGTAGACTGACTTTTTATTTGAACCCGTCCAACACACCTCTATGCAGTAATCATGCAACATAATCTGCACCTTGATATGTCACACCTGTCAGGTGGACAGAAATTGCTCACTAACACAGATATGAACACATCTGAGAACGAAGTCAAGAGAAATAAAGCATTTGTGTGCATCAAAGTCTTGGATATTTTACTTTAACTGAAGAAAAATGGGAGCACAATTTCATGTGTCGCATTTACATATTTGTTAAATATCAGATTAAGTGGATCAGATTATGTAGGATTGTGTTCTACTGCTGAACGAGACTGTGTAGAAAATTTACAATCCTCATTTTTTTTGTCAATACCTAAACCAGTAATGATGCCCCAGATTTTTTTTTTTTTTTTTTTTTGGCTGGTGATGTAGGCTTGTACCATTTAAAACACGAGTGAATAGATGAATGAATGTCTGAGTGAATGTGTCTATCTCCAACAGTTTAACACAATAAACCAATAAATAAATACTAAATATATAAGTGGTGTTGTTGTTGTTGTTCATTCGGCTGCTCCCGGTTTTGTTCGGGGTCGCCACAGCGGATACAATCAGAGCCGCATTGGTAGTTGGCACAAGTTTTACGCCGGATGCCCTTACTGACACAACTCCAGTTTTACCTGGAGAAACACACACAGTCGCTGGTGTTCCAAAGAGGTCTCCCATCCAAGTACTAACCAGGTCCTGCAGTGCTTAGCTTCTGAGATCTGACGGGATCAGGCTGACACAGAGCAGACCAGCTGCTAAATATATGAATGCTATCATCTCGAAAATAAATGAAAAGGGCACATAATGGTGATAAAAATGTCTACATCTGGTGGACTTTAATGCACCAGCTCAAGAAGAAGAAGGACAAAAATAACCTTTTGGCTATGTAATATGCCATAATCTTGTCTGCCACCTGCTGGATGGCTCGTGGACACTGGAATGATGATGGAATAGAAACAGGTCTGCTTTTCTTTCAGAGAGTGATGTAATGGAGAAAAATATATGAGAGAAATGAATTGTTATTTTGTGGTTGTGTCACAGTGGATAAAAGCTGAATTAACACAGTCACAAGTCCACGCAAACGGGTATCAAGGATTCTGACACTGAAGCAGACTCTTCCGTCTCTCTCTCTTTCCCCATTTGTCAAGCAGGACCACTGAATATGGGAAGTGGGAGTCATGTTAGAACCATGTTTCCTTCATGTTTCCTTTGTTTTAACTTGCTATGGCAACTGGCAGATTCTCTGCAAATTGATATATTTCTGTTAAGCAGGTTAAGGAGATGTGAACTCACTCTTCTGGAATTTTATTTTAGGTTTAGAACAATGGTGTCAACAATGTATTCCAGAAATGGGCAAGAGGGGGAAAGTTTTCTTTGTAGCCAATATAACAATATTTCTCTATGTTGGACTCCTTACCATACATGAACTGATGAACTCATCCCATCTGCTTAAAATTATGTTCATCAGTGAAATCACCTGCTGGAGTCAGTGGCTACAAAGAAAACCTGCCCCCTCTTGGCCATTTCTGGAATACTTTGGATACCACTGGTTTAGAGTGTTAGGTTTTTTTTTTCGATGAATCATAAAACATGGGATTCCACATAACGAGTGCTCAGTTGCATGATCTTGCCAAAGTTTTACTCAGTGGGTTGGTAAATGTTTTTTGAGCCCCTTTCACACCGGGGCTGCTTCGAGTTGCTTCCTGTGTCATCATGACAACGCAGGATTATCTGCGTCAGGTGTGCACAGCAGGGGGCAGAGAGGAGGTGAGGATGCAGCCTGCAGGTTCTCTGCACAGAGAAATCAGAGTGCACAGTTTGGCTGCAGACAGACTGTGCACTCTGATTTCTCTTCTAGTTTATATTTGTTCTTGTGCTGAGCTGCAGGTCTGCGCTCTGAGTTCTGTTATAGTTTATCTTTTCTCCTACGACCTGAGCGAATGAACCGTCCGTGTGTAAATGTGGAGATGTCTGGAGTTCTACTTGATGTGGACATGTCCTCTCTCTGGCAATCAGTCTGTGAGCAGGACTTTTTTGTCCTTTATATTTGAGACACTGATGAGAGAGTTTGAGGGGAGAGTGAGGAGCTGCAGCCAGCTCTTTTTTTTTTTCTTTTAATTGTTCACATGTGTGCGCGAATGAATCGTCCGTGAGTAAATGTGGAGATGTCTGGAGTTATACTTGATGTGGACATGTCCTGTCTCTGGCAATCAATCTTTGAGCAGGACTTATGTCCTTTTATGTCCTTTTTTTTAAACACAGTGATGAGAGAGTTTGAGGGGAGAGTGAGGAACTGCAGCAGCCAGACAGTTTTTTTCTTTTAATTGTTCACATGTGCGCGCACCAAGGAATCGTCCGTGAGTGGACTGGAAATGTCCGGACTTTTTACTGGATGTGGACATGTCCTGTCTCTGGCAATCAGTCTGTGAGCAGGACTTTTATGGACTTTATTTAAACATTTGTGAGAGAATTTAAGAGCGAGGAGCTGCAGCTGCAATCAGCAGGTTTTTTTTTTCTGTGCTCTTTTTGAGTACAGAAAAAAGTTTCATTGCATTGTGTACATCCTGCGTGATTTATACTTCGGGAACAATGGAATACAGCAGGAATCATAAATTGGCGTCGGGTAACGTTGTATTGTGAGGGTGTGGCTTCCAGTCACGTTGAGTACCGTTGCGTTGCTCTGACTTGCACTGAAACCACTTAATGTCTGTGTCAACCACAGGACGCAAAAAAAAAAAAAAAAAAAAAAATTAAACGTTTAATTTTTGGCATCCGATTCACTTCGTCCTTTGTGTCCCTCGCACTGTTGTGGCATTGAGCTACATGGGCCCGTGTGAAAGGGGTTTAAGAATAAATGTGCACATTAGCAGGTGGTAATGTAATGTCAACAGGATTATTTAAATGAGGATTTTGAATGTGTTAATGATCCCAAGGGATAAAGGGGGTGGTGGCCAAGCAGTTAATTAAGTGCGCTTATTTCCAGAGCAGAAGATATCTGGTTCAAGGCCCCCCCTGTCCATTCTCCATGTCATGTGGAGTTGCATCAGGAAGGGCATCCAATATAAAACTTGTGCCAAGTCAACATGCACAGCCACCTCAGATCTGCTGTGGTGACCCCAAGTGAAATAAGGGATAAGCCAAAGGGACTTATAATGACCGGAAAGGTAAAATAAAGTGCCCAGCGACAGCTGTTGGAAGTTCGTGGGTGGAACCTTGATTCTGGTCGAGCATAGGTTGAATGGCCATTCGTGCTGCTCATTCACCACATTCGGCCAGGGTTCAGTGTGGCCAATCATTTCATGCAGCCCTTTGACCGCGGTCTGAATGGTCCAAACTGTGTACGACATGCTGTCCGAATGTTGTGACCATGATCAGACAGCAGTACAACCTCATCTTGATGCAGTTCGATTAGGTTTCTAGTACAAGCACGACATGAATGTGGATTGCATGTGCTGTGGCCGAATGACTGTGCCAACTGCTGTATGAGGCATTCAAGGGTGTTCCAATTTCATGACTGCCATTCAAATCCTCCTTCATGCGCCATTTGGTCTCATTAGTGTTACGTGTGAAGGTGCCTTTAGCAAACCAATTGAATAAGTTTTACTGTAGATTTGAAAGACAATGGAACAGTCCTACAACCATTCCCAATGACAACCACCACCCCCAACCCACCAGCAACTCCTCCCCCACCATGCCTCTCTCCATTCATGACAGGGACATCAAGAGACACTTCAAGAAACAGGACCCACACAAAGCAGCTGGACCTGACTCTGTCTCACCATCCATGTTGAAGAACTGTGCAGACCAACTGTCCCCAGTGTTCAGAGACATCCTCAACACCTCACTGAAGACATGCCAGGGGCCAGAATGCTTCAAAACGTCCACCATCATCCCCATCCCCAAAAAACAAAAAACTTCAGGACTTAATGACCACAGACCTGACCCCTGTGGTGATGAAGGCCTTCGAGCACATTGTGTGCATACACCTCAAGGCCATCTCTGACTCTCACTTGGATCCCCAACAGGTTGGTAGACGACACTCTCAACTGGGCCCTCCACTTCTGGACAGCATCTGGACTCCCCAGGAACCTATGCCAAGATTCTGTTTGTGAACTTCAGCTCTGCTTTCAACACATTCATCCCGGCCCTGCTGCAGGACAAACTCTCTCAGCTTGGCATGCCCGACTCCACCTGCAGGTGGATCATTGACTCCCTGTCCAACAGGAGGCAGCATGTGAAGCTGGGAGGGCACATCTCCACACATGGTCCAACAGTACTGGATCCCCCTAAGGCTGTGTTCTTTCGTCTCTACTAGTCTCCCTGCACACCAACAGCTACACCTCCAGTCACCAGTCTGTAAAGCTCCTGACGTTCTTGGATGATATAGCCCTCATCGGACTCATCTCTGATGGGGATGAGTCAGCCTACAGATGGGAGATCATTCACCTGGTGTGCAGACAGAACAAACTGGAGCTCAGAGTCCCTAAAACAGTGGAGATGGTTGTTGATTTCAGAAAGAACCCAGTCCTGGCCGCTCCCATCACCCTGTGTGACTCCCCAGTCATTGTGGAGTCCTTCCATTACCTGGGGATTACCATCACCCAGGACCTCAAGTTGAAGCTGAAAGTTAGCTCTCTCATAAAGAGAGCACACAAAGGATGTACTTGCTGTGGCAGCTAAGGAAGTTCAACCTGCCAAAAAAAAAAAAATGATGGTGAATTTCTACACTGCCATCATCTCCTCTTCCATCACCGTCTGGTACGCTGCTGCAGTTTGCATCACCACTCTTAGCGTCATAGTGGATTAGAGCGGAGAAGGATATTCTGTCACCAAAACAGATCAAATCCAGGCTTGCATCAAATGTACCTTCTGGCAATTTGTAGCTAAACTTTCAGGTCTTCTTTTTAAGAAAAGCCTCCTCTGTACCACTTCATCATGAAGATGGATAACTGGGGATACAAAATGCAAAATCAAAAAGTACGTTTGGTCACTTTACACTGTGTGATCTACATAAAATCATTTCATATTTTGTATTCCACAACCTAGTTGAGTGCCATGTAGGCATATTCTGGTGTATGTGCTTTGACCGAACCCACTGAGCTTGTGCACTTGAAACACCTAAATGGCTCATTGGTTCAAGAAAAGGTCAGACTCAGTCTGAGCCATGTAGCAGCCAAACTAATGGCCTGCAACGAAGTTGAAACATTTTAATTTCACCTGACTCCACCTGACTGCTAAGGAAAGCATCGACAGGCCAAACAATTTTTCTAACTTCTCCATATTGTGGCAAAGCCAAGACCACTCATCCATCCATTCTAGGAACAAACAGCAGATTAGTTTCTCTTCCCTTTCCTGCCCTTTCCTCAGCTTATTCTTCCAAAAGACCAAAGTCTTTTTGCTGTTTTATTGTTTCCCATTTTAGTATCAGCTCTGGCAACTGAGGAAATGTTACTACTGGTTGAAACACAAGCAAAAAAGAGAAAGACCACAAATCCTCACTGTACTCTTCCCAAATAAGACCCATGTTTCAGTATGGCACTCTTTACCTGTATTAATTGCACCTGTTTAAACTTATCTGTATAAAAGACACCTGTTCACAAACTCAATCAATCACACTCCAACCTGTCCACCATAGCCAAGACCAAAGAGCTGTCTAAGGACACCAGGGACAAAACTGTAGACCTGCACAAGGCTGGGATGGACTACAGGACAAAAGGCAAGCAGCTTGGTAGAAGACAACAACTGTTATGATTATTTATTAGAAAGTGGAAGAAACACAAGATGACTGTCAATCTCCCTCGGTCTGGGATTCCATGGAAGATCTCACTTTGTGGGGTAAGGATGATTCTGAGAAAGATCAGAACTACACAGGAGGACCTGGTCAATGACCTGAAGAGAGCTGAGACCACAGTCACAAAGATTACATTAGTAACACATGATGCTGTCATGGTTTAAAATCCTGCAGGAACGTGAAGCATGGGGGTGGAAACATCATACTTTGGGGGTGCTCTTCTGCAAAGGGGACAGGACGACTGCACCGTATTGAAGGGAGGATGGATGGGGTCATGTATTGTGAGATTTTGGCAAACAACCTCCGTCCCTCGGTAAGAGCATTGAAGATGGGTCATGGCTGGGTCTTCAGCATGACAATGACCCCAAACACACAGCCAGGGCAACTAAGGAGGGGCTCCGTGAGAAGCATTTCAAGGTCCTGGAGTGGCCGAGCCAGTCTGCAGACCTGAACTCAATAGAAAATCTTTGGAGCGAGCTGAAACTCCAAACCTGAAAGAATTGGAGAAGATCTGTATGGAGAAGTGGACCAAAATCCCTATTGCAGTGTGTGAAATCTTGGTCAAGAACTACAGGAAACGTCTGACCTCTGTAACTGCAATCAAAGGTTTCTGTACCAAAAAAAAGAACAGAAACAAAAACAGTTTACCTAATTTATTGTACTATAATAAGCAATTTTGTTATTTTCATAAGATCTTTTCAGGCCAGCCAAAGTAGCAGATAATTTAATACTATCAGGGCAGTCGTTCCAGATTTTAACCCATTTAACAGATACACAATGACTTTTTTACAGTAGTACAATACTTTAAGCAGTCAAATACTGAAATTCCTCTCAGATGGTAACAGGACTCCCTCATTTTAAACAATGTTGGACATGTTGAGGCAGTTTAGTTGTGATATGGTGCTATATGAATGAAATAAGTTGAATTGTCAGATTCTGAGAGTTCCGAGAGATTTATCAAATCAAATCAATTTTATTTATATAGCGCCAAATCACAACAAACAGTTGCCCCAAGGCGCTTTATATTGTAAGGCAAAGCCATACAGTAATTACGGAAAAACCCCAACGGTCAAAACGACCCCCTGTGAGCAAGCACTTGGCAACAGTGGGAAGGAAAAACTCCCTTTTAACAGGAAGAAACCTCCAGCAGAACCAGGCTCAGGGAGGGGCAGTCTTCTGCTGGGACTGGTTGGGGCTGAGGGAGAGAACCAGGAAAAAGACATGCTGTGGAGGGGAGCAGAGATCGATCACTAATGACTAAATGCAAAGTGGTGCATACAGAGCAAAAAGAGAAAGAAACACTCAAGTTTTAAGCCTAATCTTAAAAGTAGAGAGGGTGTCTGTCTCCCTGATCCGAATTGGGAGCTGGTTCCAGAGGAGAGGAGCCTGAAAGCTGAAGGCTCTGCCCACCATTCTACTCTTACAAACCCTAGGAACTACAAGTAAGCCTGCAGTCTGAGAGCGAAGCGCTCTATTGGGGTGATATGGTACTATGAGGTCCCTAAGATAAGATGGGACCTGATTATTCAAAACCTTATAAGCTCTAATCTCTGTAATAAAATTTTACGGTCAACAGTATCAAAAGCAGCACTGAGGTCTAACAGAACAAGCACAGAGATGAGTCCACTGTCTGAGGCCATAAGAAGATCATTTGTAACCTTCACTAATGCTGTTTCTGTACTATGATGAATTCTAAAACCTGACTGAAACTCTTCAAATAGACCATTCTTCTGCAGATGATCAGTTAGCTGTTTTACAACTACCCTTTCAAGAATTTTTGAGAGAGACGGAAGGAATTTATGATTTTGTTGTCACTGACAATCCATAGTTTTGATGATGTAACAATATGTAGTGTGTGTGTGTGTGTGTGTGCTGCTAAGGTTGCATTTGTGTGTATGAGGAAGGTGGGGTATGTTGCTGGACACCAGATCAAAAGCAGACCCTCAAACACACCCACGTACGTACGGTGAATCCGGAAAGTACTCACAGCGCTTCACTTTTTCCACATTTTATGTTACAGCCTTATTCCAAAATGGGTAAAATTCATTTATTCCCTGAAAATTCTGCACTCAACAGCTCATAATGTCAACATGATTTTTTGTTTTAATTTTGCACATTTATTTAAAAAAATAAGTAAGGGAGCATGGTGGATTAGTGGTTAGCACTGTTGCCTCACAGCGAGGAGCTCATGGGATCAATTTCCACCTGTGTCTTACTGTGTGGAGTTTGCATGTTCTCCCCATGTTTCCACTGGGTGTTTCAGCTTCCTCCCACATCTAAAGACATGCAGGTTAGGTGAAATGCATCCATCCATCCATTTTCTTCCGCTTCATCCGAGGTTGGGTCGCGGGGGCAGCAGCTCATGCTCGACTCTGAGCTCCTCGCTCTATCTCTAAGGGACCACCCAGCCACCCTGCGGAGGAAACTCATCATGACCGCTTGTACTTGTGATCTTGTTTTTTCGGTCATGAGCCAAATCTCATGACCATAGGTGAGGGTCGGAACGTAGATCGATCGGTAAATCGAGAGCTTTGGCCCCCTACTCAGCTCTCTCTTCACTACGATGGTCCGATACAGTGACCGCATCACTGCAGATGCTGCACTGATCCGTCTATCTCACGCTCCATCCGTCCCTCTCTCATGAACAAGACCAAGAGATACTTAAACTCTCTGGACTCTTGCTGGGCCACTCAAGGACATTCACAGAGTTCTCCTGAAGCCACTCCTTTGATATCTTGGCTGTGTGCTTCGGCCCATTGTCCTGCTGAAAGATGAACCGTCGCCCAAGTCTGTGCTCAGTTTTCAATTTCAATTTTTTATTAATTTCTATAGCACCATCTCACGACAGAGTCACCCCAAGGCACTTGTCTCATCAGACCAGAGAATTTTGTTTCTCCTGGTGTGAGTCCTTCAGGTGTCTTTTGTCAAACTCCAGGTGGGCTGCCATGTATCTTTTACTAAGGAGTGGCTTCTGTCTGGCCACTCTACCATACGGACCTGATTGGTGGATTGCTGCAGAGATGGTTGTTCTTCTGGAAAGTTCTCCTCTCTCCACAGAGGAATGCTGGAGCTCTGACAGAGTGGTTCTTGCTCACCTCTCTGACTAAAGCCCTTCTCCCCCGATCGCTCAGTTTAGACGTGCGTCCAGCTCTAGGAAGAGTCCTGGTGGAACTGAACTTCTCCCATTTATGGATGACGGAGGCCACTGTGCTTACTGAGAACTTCAAAGCAGCAGAAATGTTTCTGTCCCCTTCCTCAGATTTGTGTCTCCAGACAATCTTGTCTCAGAGATCTACAGACAATTCCTTTGACTTTATGCTTGGTTTGTACTCTGACTGTCAACTGTGGGACCTTATATGTAGACAGGTGTGTGTCTTTCCAAATCATGTCCAATCAATTGAATTGACCCCAGGTGGACTCCAATTAATCTGTAGAAACATCTCAAGGATGATCAGTGGAAACAGGAGGCACCTGAGCTCAATTTTGAGCTTCATGATAAAGACTGTGAATACTTATGCACGTGTGATTTCTTAGTTTTTTTCTGTAAATACATTTGCAAAAATCTAAAAAAAAAAAAAAAGCTTTTTTTCCACTTTGTCATTATGAGGTATTGTGTGGAACTTTGAGTATTTCATCCATTTTGGAATAAGGCTGTAACATAACAAAATGTGGAAAAAGTGAAGTGCTTTGAATACTTTCTGGATCCACTGTTTTTTTTTTTCCTGGTAAGTTTTTATTTTGGCTGTCAGATGCTGTGACATTACATGGGACAAAAAGTCTCTGACTTGGGTTTCAGTGACTCACTTTTTTCAAGTGTAGAAGAAGCACTGAAGAAGCACTGATCATTTGCAGCAACATTTCCCTCACAACAGACTTCTTTTCTACTTGCTCCACTATTTAGCTACTTTTGATTGTCACAGGGGCAGGAATTCTACTGATTTTCATTCAGACCCTGTTGGCAGGTCATGGCTGAATGTTTTTACAGGGCCGAAAGGTTTTAGTGCACAAAAATACCAAAGAATTGGATGAGAATGAATGAGCTGTCAACAATATTGATGAATGCGTGATGCCAATAACAAGCATTTAGACTTACATTTAGGCTGAAATGTCACAGTTGTGTTAAACCACTGTTCCTTATCATCCTTAATACAAAAGGCTGTTCTGAGTTCTAAGAATCTAATTCACAACATTCTATCAATAAAGCAAACATCAGCAGCACAGTGAACTATTAAATCTGAGTAATGTGTTGCTTGGTGTGTATAAACCAAAGGAACTGGTTTGCCAGCAGAAGAGGAGGAAGGCAGAATGTAGGTACCGTCTTTAGCCAATGCAGTCAGAGACAGTTATCTATGTTTATGAAAAACATCAGATGTACAGTGCATCTGGAAATTACTCACATCGCTTCACATTTTCCACATTTTTTAAGTTACTGCCTTATTCCAAAATGGATAAAAAATTTTTTTTTCCTCAAAATTATACTCACAACACCCAATAATGACAATGTGAAAAAGCTTTTTTTTTGTGTGTGTGTGATTTTTACAAAATTATTAAAAGAACTCACATGTGCATATCACAGTCTGCAATGAAGCTCAGAATTAAGCTCAGGTGCCTCCTGTTTCCACTGATCATACTTGAGATGTTTCTACAGATTAATTGAAGTCCACCTGGAGCAAATTCAGTTGATTGGACATGATTTGGAAAGACACACACCTGTCTACATAAAAGGTCCTACAGTTGACAGTCAGAGTACAAACCAAGCATGAAGTCAAAGGAATTGTCTGTAGACCTCCAAGACAGGAATGTCTGGAGGCACAAATCTGGGGAAGGGAACAGAAACATTTCTGCTGTTTTGAAGGTCCCAGTGAGCACAGTGGCCTACATCATCTGTAAATGGAATGAAGGAGGAGCCATCTGAAATGGTTCAGATCCACCAGGACTCTTGAGTTGGCCACCCATCTAAACTGAGCGATTGGGGAAGAAGGACCTTAGTCAGGGAGGTGACCAAGAACCTGATGGTCACTCTGTCAGAGCTCCAGTATTCCTCTGTGGAGAGAGGAGAACCTTCCAGAAGGACAACCATCTCTGCAGCAATCCACCAATCAGGCTTGTACGGTAGAGTGGTCAGATGGAAGTCACTCCTTAGTAAAAGGCACATGGCAGCTGTTTGAAGAATGGCACCTGAAGGACTCTCAGACCAGGAGAAACAAAATTCTCTGGTCTGATGAGACAAAGATTGAACTTTGTGGCGTCATGTTTGGAGGAAGCCAGGCTCCATCCCTACAGTGAAGCACGGTGGCAGCAGCATCATACTGTGGGGATTTTTTTCAGCAGCAGGAACTGGGAGACTAGACAGGATTGAGGGAAAGATGAATGCAGCAATGTACAGAGACATCCTGGATGAAAACCTGCTAATAATGTTCAGCATGACACAATGCTTGGGACTCCGGCGAGGGTGGTTGCATCTCCTTCTCTATCTCTGCTCCAACCTTCAAAGTCCCTACTTCACCGGACTGTGCATTAATCAAACTATATTTGGATTAATCATGGAATTGATCATCTGGTCTCTTAACACTATTGACACCATTTTTCATCAAGGAAATCAGGGCTGGGGGACCTTATATAATAATAATAATAATAATTTATTAATGTATATAGCGCCAAGTCACGAGTAATCACCTCAAGGTGCTTCACAAACATCATTTAAAAGCAAAATAAAAGCAGAATAAAATGAAATAAGATTAAAACACACAAAAAAATTAACCATAAAAAGGTAAAAGAAGTAAAATAAATAAGACACACAATCATATAAAATACTAATGATAAAACAGGGAGAAAAAAATGTGTCTTCAAACTGGCTTTAAAAGTCTCCACAGAGTCTGACTGTCATATCAGCACAGGCAGATCATTCCACAGAACTGGGGTGCGGTGATAGAAAGCTCTGTAACCCGCTGACTTTTTCTTCACCCTTGGGACACACAATAGTCCTGCACCCTGTGAACGCAGAGCCCTTGCTGGCACATAGGACTCAACCAGGCTGGCCAGATAGGGGGTGCCAGTCCATGAACAATTTTATAGGCCAATAATAATACTTTAAAATCCGATATCAAAGAGACCGGAAGCCAGTGAAGGGGTGCCAGAACCGGCGTAATATGGTCAAACCTTCTGCTTTGTGTCCGAAGTCTGGCAGCTGCATTTTGAACCAGTTGAAGACCCCTGAAGACCTTGCATGCACAGATGGAAGCTACCCTGTGGGCTATGTTCTCGACGCATGGAAGAAGTGGCGTGTTGCATGCTTGGTACCACTCTCTGTGGAGGACGTCGAAGATTTATTTATATCTGGTTTAATTGTAGGAGGGCTGGTACTGGTTTATGTGCTGCCCTGACCTATCAGAGAATTGCCAAGACGTCTGCTACCAGAACCATGACCCCTCACCTGTCCATCATGATTAATGAGTTGGGCAAGGCAGTACATACTCAGACTGCATTAACCCTTGAACTCAGGCATAAGTTGGATAACATCTTGGAGTAAATGTACACCTTGCAAAGGAAGATGTCAGAGACCAGGGAATACTCATAAATTGGATTTGGTCAGTCAGAGGAGCTGCAAATGTGTTTCTCTGCTCAACCCTAAACATGGCCTCCGAAGGTCAAAACGTCCCACTGTTTTCCTCGATAAGAATTTCTATGGCCTTGGTGAACCATTCGGCTGCCCCTCTTATCTTTCTGCCCTCTTCGACAGCCTGATGTTGTCAAGGCAACTCCAGACATTCTGCACACACTGACAGAAACTGATACAAACTCATCTGTCTCATACAAACTCATCTCATCTGCACACCCCATCTCCCCCCACCCCTACTGCCCACCTTTGCTTCCACCCTGCCGCTCCCTCCAAGCTCGTGGCTGCACGGGAGACTGTTGAGGCTCCCCCACATTCACATTGCCTCAATCAGATGATGGACTGTCTTAAAGTTTAGCGTACATAAACAATCAGATGTATATGTATGGGTGTTCTAAATCTGATGTGCACCATTATTACGTTCAACTTGTAATAATTGTTTTTGTCTGAGGTGATTGGGTGGGAAGGAATTTCATTGCACTTGACAATAAATCTATCTATCTATCTATCTATCTATCTATCTATCTATCTATCTATCTATCTATCTATCTATCTATCTATCTATCTATCTATCTATCTATCTATCTATCTATCTATCTATCTATCTATCTATCATTATAAAAATTTTAAAAAGAAAAAAAAAATTAAAAAGATAAAAAGCTTTTCAACCTACCATCTCTGGTACTTCACAAGCCATTTGTGTTGGGGAGGGGCACATCCTGCATTCTTTCATGCCATTTGTGTGTGTGTGTGGGGGGGAGGGGAGTTCGGCACAGTCAAACCCATGTGTGTTGCCTGGTAATGGCACACTCGTGTGGCACTTAGACAGTTTTCACAGACAGCTCAAATGTGGACATCTGCACTCCACTATCATGCCGAGAGTGTGAATAGCCCCGCCATTTCTAAGTGCCCAGTGAGTGGTGTTGCCTGTTTGTGTGTGACACCTGCAATATGTCCGACTCTGACTAAGACTGGGTCAAATGGCCACTCGTCCAGGATTCAACAGCTTTCAGACAGTCGTGTAAATGCTAGCTTGGTCAAGCCATTTGGCCTCCGTTGAACATGGCTGATAAAATCGTGCAGCTCCTCGGGTGCAGCACGATATGTCTAACCTGTGGCATGATATGTCCAACCTGCATTCGACATGCTGTGGGAATGCTGCAATCACGATAAGATGGCAGTGCAACCTCATCTTGCCCGCTGTTTGATTGGGTTTCCACCACGAGCGGCACGCGAATGTGGAGTGCATGTGCTGTGCACGAATGGTTGTGGCAACTGCTGTACGAGGCATTTGAGGCGGCTCTGATTTTTCACAAATGGCAGATGATTCCTCCTTCATGCACCATTCAGCCTCATTCATGCTACGTGTGAAGGGGCCCTTAGGTTGTTTTTGAATAAATAACATTTTAATAAATAAATAAATAAAATCTTTATGAGGTGATGTGCGTAGAATTTTGAGGGAAAAAATAATTTACTCCATTATGGAATAATGCTGTAACATAACGAAATGTGGAAAAAGTGAAGCGTTTTGAATACTTTATGGATGCACTGTAACAGCAACATGTTTGTTCATGCTTGTGCTGGTATTGGACATGTCTGATTATTTGAAATAAATCATTTGATGATTGAAGTTAAATACCTTTAACAAAGAGCCCAGTAAAATAAATTTTAAAAAATGTTGTAATTATAGACAATGCAGAGCAGAATGCATGTTGTAATCCCTGCAGTTTCCTGAAAAACACACACCCAATCACAAGCACACACACACACACACACACACACACACACACACACACACACACACACACACACACACACACACACACACACACACACACACACACACACACACACACACACACACACACATTAATCACACAATAAATAATTAATCACAGGTTGTGCTCGATCCTGTTGAGTCTGCAGATGAGAGAACATCCAACCGCTGAGAACAGCCTGAAAAGCAGAGGATTAACAACACAAAAAAGATATTACCAACAGTTTATCATGAACCAATGTGCACCATGTCACCAGCTTACTTTATCCTAAGATTTGACTACATGCAGGAAAGCCACAGATGCTGCAGTGATGCAAACCTGCAGAGGTGATTCCATTTTTTATTCAAATTAAAAAAAAAGTGAACAAAAAGTCTCACTGTGCAAACTGCAGAGATTGTGAGGGGGGAATTAATTTCTCCTTTGTGTGACATTTTCTGCAAACAAATGCTGTAAATTAAATTACGAGCTCTGTTCACTGTTTGTAAACACCATTAATAACTCCATAACTGTATAAGAAAGTGATTATAGAAAAGCAGGTCAGGAACCAAATGTTATCGTTCACGCATTATGTTTTCTAATGGTAGAAAAATTCTTGCTTACTTCGATTATGACATATTACTTTTTTCAGAAATTAAATGTGATCTTGACAAACTCTGAAGATCCACTGTTGTGTCTGTGTGGAGTTCAGTGTGTTTATGCTTGGTTATATATTCAACTGATTATGTCCATATTTTTTTCCTTCATATACCAGAATCCCAACATTTTACTTCATCTTCTCATGACACGTCAGCCGGTGGTTGATTTCAATGTTGGTCATTTAGTTTGAGCTGCACAGCAGTGAAGAGTGGAACTGTGAACCTTCACCTGCTCCAAACTCACAGCCTGTTTCATCAGAATGTGGTTTCATCACCTGCATTTTTGTAAAATACTATCTTAGCATGTTGTTTTTGCAGCACTTGTACAGTTTTTGGTGAACATGACAACAATGACAGAAATTTAAGATTCTCAAACTCGAAGTCAAACTACAGAATTTTTAAAAAGTATTTTAACATGTTCCACACTTTAGATAAACAATTCATATTTAGAAATTATATTTGTTGTGGCAATACCATACATGCTCTGTGGAACAATTAATGAAATGATGCACTTTAAACTCACAGTGAAAACTAATCTCTACAACATGACATAAATGACATAAAAATCTAAAACCAAAATGATAGGTTGTGTAAGTAATGGCACAATGTAAAAGTAAATCAAGACTTTTCCAGCCAGTTTTCTTTAAACAAGTCTGGAGATGAACACATGAAAATTTCCAAGTCCCTGATTATATCTCAGACATCATTTAAAACAATCATGAAGAAATTCAGACCACATGGTACTGTACCAGAAATCTGTCTGCAACAGCAGGGAGTTCTCAAACAAGAACGAGACTCATGAGGAAAGCCACCACAACACCCTGACAACCCTGAAGAAGGTACAGGCTTCTGTGGCTGTGACTGGAGAAATTGCGCAGAGTACAATTTTCTTTTTTTTTATTCCCACTCACACCTTTAAAGTGGAGCAGAGAAGGATTTTCATAGAACAAAACAGCCTGAGCCCAGACCTGAATCTGACTGAACATCTCTGGAGAGATTTGAAATTGTCTGTGCACCGACACTCCGCATCCAACCTGATGGAGCTTGAGAGGTGCTGCAAAAAGGAATGGGCAAAACCGCCCAGAGAGAGGTGCACCAAGCTTGTGGCATCATATTCAGGAAGACTTGAGGCTGTAATTGCTGCCAAAGGTGCATCAACAAATTAATGATCAAGTCTGTGAATACTTATGTACATGTGAGTTCTAATTTATTTATTTATTTTTTAAGAAATTTTAAGAAAAAAATCATGTTGTCATTATGGGATGTTGTGAGTAGAATTTTGAAAGAAAAGAAAAATACTCCATTTTGTAATAAGGCTGTAACATGTGGAAAAGGTGAAATGCTGTGAATACTTTCCGGATGCACTATATTATGTTCTCTGGGTTTGAAGTTCAACAATCACGTCTATCAGCGTCTTTCAGATTTTTACCAACAGTGTGTTCAATCAAACAAATGACTTGGGTTATTGTATTAGAAATGTTTTAAGAGGTCAAGAATCTAGAATTATCAGCCAGCTCTGAATCGCATGTGCACAAAAGTCTGCAGCCATCACACCTCATGATGGCATCATATAGCAGGAGAGGAGCGGTCTAATTCATGGCAGAGCTGAAATGACTACAGAATCATTTTTCTTGTAAAGAGTGCACCCCTACATGATAAACCTGAAGGCAAAAAGAGATGATAATAAAATAAAACCTATAGCATGACAAGACAGAAGAGAGATATTATTGTTTTGTTTTGTTTCTTTTTTTACACTTAATTTAAAGATCTTCCAACCAAACAGCAACTGCATAATATGAATAGCACAAACCTTTCATGAAACTGGCGCACAGCAGTGATCAAACAGGGTTGGGATGTGGCAACCCACCACAGTCAGATTATGAGGATACCCTGGAAAGAGTTGCCTGAAAAATATTTGGTTCCATGGAAGGGAGCCTTGTGAGCCTTGCACTGGGCAAAATCCTCTATTACATCCCCAATGTCCACCTCCCTGGCTCTTGAGTTTTCATTGGAAAGGTCAGCTAAGCCACTCAGCTGCTCCGGCCCCATGGAGCTCTTCAAGTATGTCTTAATCATTTTTAACTTGGAAACCGATCTCTCAGGTGACACCACTGTCACTGGCAACGTCAGAAACAAGAGGAGCGGCCCGAGGCCGGACTCATCAGTGAGCTGCTGATGCTGGTAAAAAACAGATGCAAAAAGAACATATTTACTTTATTTTTATGTCATTAAATTATGTTGTTGAGATTTGTTTTGTGTTTAGGGTGAAAACATAAATTTAAAAGTTTTCAACAAAGAAGTCTAAATTGTTTGATTTGGATTCAATTAAATAAGTAAAACATGTGAAAGCAATTCAATTTATTTTTCATTTGTAGAGCTCCAAATCACAGCAAAGTTGCCTCAAGGCGCATCACACAAGTAAGGTCTAACCTTACCAACCGCCAGAGCAATGTGGTAAGAAAAAAACTCTGATGATTTGAGGAGGAAACCTCAAGCAGACCAGACTCAAAGGGGTGACCCTCTGCTTGGGCCATGATAGACACAAATTACAAAACAATTCACAAAACGAATATACAGATAATGTTGCAGATGCACAGGAGGGTTTCAGAAACAGACACCACACCCATCTCTGGATGGAGCCGCACCTCAAACAGAGAGAGAGAAAAAAAAAAACAGAATCAGGCATTAGAAAAACAAGAAATACAGTATAAATTGTCACCACCATTACACCACCAGGTGTGTTCAGGGGCCAACTGTCATCACACATGTCAATCAGGCAAAGCATGAAGGAGTTATCATGACTTGATGTTCCATGGCGAAGGGTCAAAATGGCGGCGCCATAGTGGCCACACCCTTCAACATAGAGAAAAGCTTTCAATAACTTTTGATTAGTATTGTTTCTGGATGCTGTGAGAGAAATTTGAAGTGCATTGGACAAAATCCCTAGGAGGAGTTCGTTCAAATACAATGTGTGGAAATCATGCCAAAATGAGAAGAAAATTCAAAATGGCCGACTTCCTGTTTGGAGTAGACCCATGGTGCAAGAGACTTTTTTGTACGTCTGTGCAAGTCACACATGTGTACCAATTTTCATCTCCCTACTCCAAAAAACCCCTATGGGGAGGGGTTTTTGAAAGTTTCAAGGGGGCACTATTGAGACATTTTGCCCCACCCATGGGCGATGCCCCTATGAATTATAAGAGGTTGTTGTGCTGTACCTTTGTATCAATTTCATGATGATATGACAAAATTAAAGTCGTCAAAAGGAAGAACGTAATTTCATGGCGAATGGTCGATATTTGGCACGCCGCCAGACAGACACCATTACTCGTAACTTTATGGCGATCATCGCCTATGTTCACCAACTTATTCTGCATGTTTTAGAAGTGGAATGAAGTTGATGGTCTTAAGTATGTGACATCAGTGCCTGTTTAAATATAATGATCCATGGCGAAGGGTCAAAATGGCGGCGTCATAGCGGCCACACCCTTCGACATAGAGAAAAGCTTTCAATAACTTTTGATTAGGATCGTCTCTGGATGCTGTGAAAGAAATTTGAAGTGCATTGGACAAAATCCCTAGGACTTTGATTTCTTTGAGAACATGTGCTGACGTGCTTCGTTGACATTGGAGGTGTCAGCAGTGCGGTCATACCACAGTGCAACAAATCTCTGAGCCAGTAGATCATCTGTCAACTGAAATTGTGGATTTGCAAGGGACAAGAAAGCATCTGTGACCTCTGGAAATGCAATCCAAGTTTCCCATGCACTCTTCTTGCCTCTTCCAGCAAAGAAAAATATTACATCACAACCAGTTAGTGCATGGAAAAATGGCAGAGCCTTTGCTTTGGTTGATGGCAGGGCAGTGGCAATCTCATGTACAGCAATGTATCTTTGGGACTTTCCAGTACCAAATGATATCCACAATTCAGAGGTGGCAAACTGGTAGAAAAATGCCACAGCTAGTACAACATCAACAACAACATCAGTGTCTGCTGTTCTAATGAGGATACTCTCGTGACCCTTGGTGGAAGCATCCTTGGCATGCAACATGATGTGCGTGTCTGCTTCTTCCTGCGTACAGGGCTGAAGATTTGATGTGTCTGTCACAGCAGCATTGCAAGTCACATGTTCCTTCAAAGTGCAGACAACTTGTCTGTTTTGCATGTGAATGCCTGCAAGCATGTTCAGCTAGAAGTACAAACGGCTTAGTCTTGTCATTATTCCGGAGGAAACTCTGCCAGTTTCCTGGAATTTGTGTGGTGAGAGTTACTTTCCTGCATACACCATTGCCTCTTTTCTCCCTGGTTGAGTTCTTCAGACTCTGTGGCTTGTAGACATCAAACACTACATCGATCCTTTCAACATCCTTCAGGATGTTCTCAATGTGGGGCACGAAGACCTGTGTGATATAGTCTGAGAATGTCTTTGACACTGTTGGGGTTAGAGTGTGCACCACCATTGCGCCATCAAGCACAATTGCTGTAACCTTAGGGACTGTGTGGTCAGAGTTTGAAAGGCTTTCCAGAGGAACCAACAAGTCAGACTTCTTTCCTGATCTCATCTCCCCTGACTCTGATAGAGATGATGGCCATGGTTGGTTCTCATATTTGAAGAACTCTTCCAATTTTCCCTCTCAAGACTGGCAGGCAATGTATAGTCTAGAGAATAAGACACAGTCATCCTTCAATGCAGATACCGGACTTTTCTTTTTCAACTGACGTTGACTTTCAGAGAACTTTGCTTGAGTTGTGATCCGTTCTGCTACAAATGTCTCAAACTGACGTCATCCTAGCTCATACATCTTTTTGACACTTTCTGCAGCTGATTGGCTTGTCACAACTTTGCTGTCAAGAGTTAACAAATCCTTGCTGTCTTCCAGAAAAGTACTTCCAAGATCCTCAGTGACCTTCTTGAGAGCACTTACTTCCTTTACAATGGAATTCTGCATGCTAGCTGTCTGCTCATGATGTTTACCATTGTTGGATTTCTCTGCTTTGTTCTCAGAGTCACAAATAAGCCTACTGACCGACTGACTGTTAAATTATATTTATCTATATATATGGGATAAGATTGTCTGATATTGAAATATGAATAATTGTGCGATTGGTGAAATTTGGCCACCAGGGGGCTTATATGAAATTTCCAACACTTTGATAATAGTTTCCCTGTTGCTCTCTTGAAGTTTGCCAAGTTTCAGAATTTTAGATTAATAAATATAAAAGTTATCCCAATATTAGGAAGTGCTTATGATTACAGTTAAGTGGCAAAATATTAGTTCCCACAGTCACCACCAGGGGGATCTGCCAACTTGGTGTTGTTTGTCCCGCACCATGAGCGGCTGCGTCCCGACGGCAAATCCATCCGCACGTCTTTCATTACAAAATCTCCTTTAACAGTGGAATGTGCTGATAAAGTGCTGATCCCGACCTCTTCTGAAACTTCTCTGCTAGTCACACGACGTCCTGCATCAACATAGCCTTAAATTTGGAAGTGATCTGCTCGTTCCAGCCTGTCGATGGCCGCTCGGGGCGCGGTGCGCCCTCCGCCGCTGTGGGCCGTTTATAATCCAGTTTTAATGGTCCTTAATCCATGTGATACTGATAGAATCTTCACCGAAAGCCATCTGAATCTTCCAAATGGTTTCCATCTGGCTGTCTGGCAGAGTTTCTGAAAAAATTTTCATGGAACAAAGCGGCAGTCGCTCTGCCATTCCTAAACAATAAAAATCCGACGAGGGGGGATGGACCAGTGCTCACTCAAAGCCTGCCCACAGGTGAATGATGCAACCGACAGGCGTGAAAAAACTCACGCATGCGCATGAAGGTTCAAGCTTGTCTGATGCAAGCGCACATGATTCAAATCCATATAGTTTTTGAAAAAAATAAAAAGGTCGGATAGTTTTCTCACAGACCTCGTATACTGGCCTCACTCTTCGTGCTTGAAAAAGTTTATCCAGCAAGCTAAAGAATCAGACATGCTCAGAGAAAACTCTCAGACTGAAGAAGTTGCGTTGTCTTTGAGTTTACTGAGGCACATGACTTGACTGTGAAACCGGAATACAAACAATACAGAATACAATGAATGAATACTCTTCAGTGTGATTTAACAACCAATTCTTATCACAAAATCTAAGGTATTTGTGCACAATCATCCTTGAATGAAACACATGAACAAATATGCTGTTAAAGTACTAAAGAAATGCTTAATTATACATGAAACAACAGAATCCTGCACATTTTCCAGAGTAATTATTTAAACAAGTTGCTACACAAAACAAATCAGTCTTATTTAGTTGTTCTGTAGCTGTACAGAATCATCAGTCTCTAGTCATGTCAAAACAAACAAATAGTGCGTAACTTACGGATATGGCCTTCGACTGCGTCAATAAACAGAAACATATCTCTTCTACAGGACACGAGATGAGACTGCCTACCAGTACTGATCACGAGTTCTTTTTTCAATAAATGAAACTGAAACTTTACCCCTTAACGCCTATTTTCGCATATATGCTACAGTATTTGACTCAAATATGCAACATACCAAACTGACCAGTATGCCTGTTGTCGCAAATTTGCAACATACCATTATTATTATTATAACATTTTAACATAAATTATTACCAAAATTACTATTTATTTTTTGTGCAAAAGTGAAATTAATAATCTCAACATTATTTACCATCTACTTAAAGGCAAAAACACACACAAAACATTTTTTTATATATATATACAGTTATATAAATTCAGGCATTAAGGGGTTAACTTAAAACGACAACCACATTGTTATACTCTGCCACTAGATGGCAGTGTTTCACTAAGAAAACATAGAAAAGACATCTAACACATGGATGGCACACTCCATGACAATGTCAGTGACCATGAGTCATCACCAGAGGAACAGACGGATCATATTTGTATTGCTCACTTGATAAATGTGATGTTTTTATATGGTGTAGGATTTTATTTATTGATTGATTGATTTTTTTTGTCATACTTCAATGTCCTTCCTGATATGAGGCAGCTTCCCACAGCTTTCAGAGAACAGCTCTGTAGCTCTGTGGCAAAGTCTCTGATTGCAGATTAGAGATTTTGAAAGGTGTAAGTTCGCGTCCAGGGTGGTGTATTTTTTATTATTATTATTGTTGTTCCACATAAGCGGTGGTTCCACAGGTACCAGCTGGTTTTTATTGTTTCATTTATTCCACATAGGTGGCACAATGTGGTTCCACATGAATCAGGGTCTCAGCATCAGCCATAGACAGGATGGGGCAAATTGTCACTATATTTCACAGGAGGAAGAAAGCAGTCATCATAATATTACAAATGTGGAGGTCAATGGACAATGTAGGATCAAAAATTACCCCAAGGTTCCGCACTTTGTCAGTGTGATGTATGACAGACGAGCCTAGGCAAAGTGTTAAATTGATGCTGATGTCTCACTGGACCAAGAACCATCATTTCAGTCTTATCAGAGTTTAAAAGTAGAACGTTTCTAGACATCCAACTTCTCACTGATGCAAGGCAATCTTCTAAGGATTTTATATGAACGACGTTATCAGCATGTATAACTGAGTATCATCAGCATAGCAGTGAAAGGTAATCCCAAAATGCCTCAATATGTACCCAAGGGGTGCTAAATAAAGGGACAAAAGCAGGGAGCCTAAGACGGCCCCCTGTGGAACCCCAAATTTCATGTCACTAAGGTTAGAGTTAGTGTTACTGTACAAAACACAGTGAGAACAACTGGTCAGGTATGACGTCAAACACACAAGGGCGCTCCCTGTAATCCCAAAATGATTGTCCAGCCTATCAAGTACAATATGATGATCCACAGTATGAAATGCAGCACTGAGATCTAACAGCACCAGAACCGTAGTGGTGTCTGAATCCATTGTAATCAGAAGATCATTCACCACTTTAGTGAGAGCCGTCTCTGTGGAATGATATTTTCTAAAAGCAGACTGCAGTGGCTCAAAGAGATTATTCCCAGTAAGGTGGTCCACAACCTGCCGTGACACCACTTTTTTTCAGAATTTTAAAGCAAAATGATAGATTTGATATCAGCCGATAGTTTTTCAGTACACAAGGGTCAAGATTAGGTTTCTTAAGTAATGGTTTAATCACTGCAGATTTGAAACATTTAGAAACAGATCAAGAGGTTAAGGAGAGATTAATAATTTCCAGCACAGTCAGCCCAAGAGTGGACCAGGTTGTGCTTTTTGTAGATGAATTTTCTCAGCACGCCGAGTGAGATACTATCAAATTCTGTAAATCTAGGTAATACCTCAGTAATGGCACCCACCTCAATAGCAGGGTGTAGTGGCTGGGTTAAGGTAAGCTGGGATATGTTTAACCTAATGTCTTCTATTTTCTTCTCAAAGTAATCCAAGAACTCATGTGCTGTAAAAGGAGAGCGACTTACAGGTGGTTGTCCATGAATAAGTGTTGCCACCATGTCGAAAAAGTCACAGATAATCAGAATGTTATCTGCACTAGTTGACAAGTTAGAGATGAATGCACCAAATTCATTTAAGAAATCAATGTGTGGATCAGGGGGCCTACATACAGTGACAAAATAATACGGCTGGTGGTGCTTTTCAAGATGGTACTGGTGACGCAGCTGCCTGTTACTTCAGCTCTGCCCCCTCTTTTCCTACTTGTGCTATTTTTAATACTTTTTAATAGTGCTTATTTGTCTTTATTTGCAGTGCGCGGTACCCTGTGTTGTGTGGGCCGCTGAAGAGGAGGTACTGCTGGCCCACCACCACCAGAGGGCACCCTGCCTGGAGTGCGGGCTCCAGGCACCAGAGGGCGCTGCCGCCTCACAGGAGCAGCCGGGGTGACAGCTGACACTCATCACCTGTGACAGCTGTCACCACTCATCTGATCTGCATCGGTATATCAGCAAGACGTCATCTCCACCTCTTGGCCGAGATATCGTTCTACCTGAAAGGTAATATCCTCAGCCTGACTGCTTGATAGAAAGCCCTTTTTGTGATTTTTGTGACTGATAACAGACTTTTTCTCCAACGAGAGGTGGAGGTAGCTTCCCTGCCGTGCAGATTGCTGGGTGCAGACGCACCCACGTTTAATTGTGTTTTTGTTCCTCGCCAGCAGTACCAGGTCTGACACGCGGAGGCAGTGGCCACCTGGGAGTTCGGGACTTGGCGGCTCCAGTATTCCCGGGGTCTGGTGGCGGAGGAAATCGTGTGGTTCCGGTTCTGCTTTGGACAGGCGTCTCCTATCTTCGAGCCTGCCCACACGACACCTTGTAATTTGACCTCTGATCTATTGTGTAATCTGTTGTGTTTGTTGTGCACGTTCGCAACAGTAAAGTGTTGTTATTTGACCTATTCCATTGTCCGTTCATTTGCGCCCCCTGTTGTGGGTCCGTGTACTTACACTTTCCCAACAGGATATCTCGGCCAACGTCATGGATCCCGAGGGGCGTCAACCGGCTGTTGAACGGCCAATGGAAGAACAGGGCGCACAGGCGCCCGCAGGAGGAATGATCGGTGAGTTGCAGCGGATCCTCACCGTTTTCACGGCTCGGTTGGATTTAATGACCGAGCAGAACGTCCTCCTTAACCGCAGGGTGGAGGCTCTCGCCGCGCAGGTGGAGGCGCGCCCTCAGGGCGCTGCTGTGGCTCTCCCTCCTGTCGACCCTGTGCGTAACAGTGACGTTCCACTGGTCGTTCAACGACCCCTCCCACCTTCCCCGGAAGCATACATAAGCCCTCCAGAGCCGTACGGAGGCTGTGTGGAGACGTGCGCGGACTTCCTTATGCAGTGTTCGCTCGTCTTCGCACAACGTCCTGTCATGTACGCGACTGATGCTAGTAAGATAGCTTATGTAATTAATCTGCTTCGCGGCAAGGCACGCGCTTGGGCTACAGCGCTTTGGGAGCAAAATTCACGGCTCCTTCTGACATATGATGGGTTTGTGAGGGAGTTCAGAACAGTGTTCGATCACCCAAATAGAGGAGAGACCGCTTCAGCCGTGCTGCTGTCAATGAGACAGGGGCGCCGGAGAACAGCTGCTTATGCAGTCGACTTCCGCATCGCGGCTGCGAGGTCCGGCTGGAATAACACTGCCCTCCGCGCCGCCTTCGTAAACGGACTGTCGTTGGTCCTAAAGGAGCTCCTGGTGGCTAAGGACGAACCGCGGGATTTAGACGGGCTTATTGATCTCGTTATACGATTAGACAATCGGTTAGAGGAACGCCGTCGGGAGCGAGGTGAAGGACGTGACCGGATACGCGCCGCCCTTCTCCCTTCCGGGTTCGAAAAGGGGCCGCCCTCCCCACGCTCCACAGCCGCAGCGCTTTGTGGGGCAACAGCTCCCCCTGTTGACGTTGTTAGGGAGACGCACAGGGCCAAAATGGGAAGGCTGATCCGTGGAGAGTGTTTTCTCTGCAGCTCAACAGAGCACACACAGAGAGACTGCCCCAAACGGCCAAAACGTCAACACTCGCCCTTAGAGACTGGGCTAAGGGGGGGTCAAGACATTCAAGTGAGACACACACAAATTGCCACACGACTCCCAGTCACAATCCTGAGCGGGGATTTAATCCTTCAAGCCCGAGCACTGGTGGACACGGGGTCAGAAGGGAATCTGCTAGACAGCAGATGGGCAAAGGAGGTAGGGCTCCCTCTGGTGGCGCTTCCTACGCCATTGCAGGTGCGGGCACTAGATGGCACCCTCCTCCCTTTACTCACACACAAGACACCACCAGTAACTCTGGTGGTGTCTGGAAACCACCGGGAGGAGATTGAGTTTTTTGTAACTCCTGCCACCTCCCACGTGATTTTGGGCATCCCATGGATGTTAAAACACAATCCCCGGATCGATTGGCCGTCTGGGGTGGTGGTTCAGTGGAGCGAAACCTGCCATCGGGTGTGTTTAGGATCCTCGGTTCCTCCCGGTTCCCAGGCTAAGGAGGAGGTCAAAGTCCCGCCCAATCTGACGGCAGTGCCAGTTGAGTACCACGATCTTGCTGACGTCTTCAGCAAGGATCTGGCACTCACCCTTCCCCCGCACCGTCCGCACGATTGTGCCATTGATTTGGTTCCAGGCGCTGAGTTCCCATCCAGCAGGCTGTACAACCTCTCACGACCTGAGCGCGAATCAATGGAGACCTACATCCGGGACTCATTAGCTGCCGGGCTGATCCGGAACTCCACCTCCCCGATGGGGGCAGGTTTCTTTTTTGTGGGAAAGAAAGATGGCGGACTTCGTCCATGTATTGATTACAGGGGGCTGAATGAGATTACGGTTCGCAACCGATACCCGTTGCCATTATTAGATTCCGTGTTCACCCCCCTGCATGGAGCCAAAATCTTTACTAAACTGGATCTTAGAAATGCGTATCACCTGGTTCGGATCCGGAAGGGAGACGAATGGAAGACGGCATTCAACACCCCATTAGGGCACTTTGAGTACCTGGTCATGCCGTTCGGCCTCACAAACGCCCCCGCGACGTTCCAAGCATTAGTTAATGATGTCTTGCGGGATTTCCTGCACCGATTCGTCTTCGTATATCTAGACGATATACTCATCTTTTCTCCGGATCCTGAGACTCATGTCCGGCATGTACGTCAGGTCCTGCAGCGGTTGTTGGAGAACCGGCTGTTTGTGAAGGGCGAGAAGTGTGAGTTCCACCGCACCTCTTTGTCCTTCCTGGGGTTTATCATCTCCCCCAATACCGTCGCTCCTGATCCGGCCAAGGTTGCGGCGGTGAGAGACTGGCCCCAACCCACTAGCCGTAGGAAGCTGCAACAGTTCCTCGGCTTTGCTAATTTCTACAGGAGGTTCATTAAGGGCTACAGTCAGGTAGTTAGCCCCCTGACAGCCCTGACCTCACCAAAAGTTCCCTTCACCTGGTCGGATCGTTGCGATGCCGCGTTCAAGGAGTTGAAACGGCGCTTCTCGTCTGCACCCGTTCTGGTGCAGCCCGATCCTAGTCGCCAGTTAGTGGTTGAAGTGGACGCCTCGGACTCAGGGATAGGAGCTGTGCTTTCCCAGAGCGGGAAGACCGATAAGGTCCTTCACCCGTGTGCCTATTTTTCCCGCAGGTTGACCCCGGCCGAACGGAACTATGACGTCGGCAATCGAGAACTCCTTGCGGTGAAAGAGGCTCTTGAAGAGTGGAGACATCTGTTGGAGGGAACGTCCGTGCCATTCACGGTTTTCACTGACCACCGGAACCTGGAGTATATCAGGACCGCCAAGCGGCTGAATCCCAGGCAAGCCCGCTGGTCACTGTTCTTCGGCCGTTTTGACTTCCGGATCACCTACCGTCCCGGGACCAAGAACCAGAGATCGGATGCCTTGTCCCGGGTACATGAAGATGAAGTCAAAACGGAGTTGTCGGATCCACCGGAACCCATCATTCCGGAGTCCACTATCGTGGCCACCCTCACCTGGGACGTAGAGAGAACCGTCCGGGAGGCCCTGGCACGAAGCCCGGACCCCGGAACTGGGCCGAAGAACAGACTTTACGTCCCACCAGAAGCTAGGGCTGCAGTCCTGGACTTCTGTCACGGCTCTAAGCTCTCCTGTCATCCAGGGGTGCGAAGAACCGTGGCAGTTGTCCGGCAGCACTTCTGGTGGGCGTCCCTAGAGGCCGACGTCCGGGATTATATCCAGGCCTGCACCACCTGCGCCAGGGGCAAGGCTGACCATCGTAGGGCTTCGGGTCTGCTCCAGCCGCTGCCCGTGCCCCATCGCCCCTGGTCCCACATCGGCCTGGATTTTGTCACGGGTCTCCCGCCGTCCCAGGGCAACACCACCATCTTCACGATAGTGGACCGATTCTCCAAGGCGGCCCACTTCGTGGCCCTCCCGAAGCTCCCGACGGCCCAGGAGACAGCGGACCTCCTGGTTCACCACGTCGTCCGGCTGCATGGGATCCCAACAGACATTGTCTCAGATCGCGGTCCCCAGTTCTCCACGCACGTCTGGAGGAGCTTCTGCCGGGAACTGGGGACCACGGTGAGTCTCTCATCCGGGTACCATCCCCAGACCAACGGGCAAGCAGAACGGGCCAATCAGGAGATGGAGCAGGCCCTGCGTTGCGTGACAGCCGCGCACCCGGCGGCCTGGAGTACCCATCTGGCCTGGATCGAGTATGCCCATAACAGCCAGGTGTCGTCAGCCACCGGCCTCTCCCCTTTCGAGGTATGTCTGGGGTACCAACCGCCTTTGTTTCCAGTGGTTGAGGGAGAGGTCGGTGTGCCCTCGGTCCAGGCCCACCTACGGAAGTGCCGTCGGGTGTGGCGTGCCGCCCGTTCTGCCTTGCTGAGGGCCCGGATGAGGTCAAAGGCCCATGCAGACCGTCGGCGGACCCCGGCCCCTGCGTATCGGCCAGGGCAGGAGGTGTGGTTGTCGACAAAGGACATCCCCCTCAAAGTGGACTCCCCCAAGTTACAGGACCGTTACATCGGTCCCTTCAAAATCCAGAAGGTCATCAGTCCAGCCGCAGTGAGGCTTCAGCTGCCGGCCTCACTGCGGATCCATCCTGTATTTCACGTGTCCCGAATCAAACCACATCACACCTCACCCCTCTGTACTCCGGGTCCGGCACCGCCCCCTGCCCGGATCATCAATGGCGAGCCGGCTTGGACTGTGCGCCGGCTTTTGGATGTCCGTAGGATGGGCCGGGGCTTCCAGTATTTGGTGGACTGGGAGGGGTACGGACCTGAAGAATGCTCCTGGGTGAAGAGGAGCTTCATTCTGGACCCGGCCCTCCTGGCCGATTTCTACCGCCGCCACCCGGACAAGCCTGGTCGGGCGCCAGGAGGCGCCCGTTGAGGGGGGGGTCCTGTTGTGTGGGCCGCTGAAGAGGAGGTACTGCTGGCCCACCACCACCAGAGGGCACCCTGCCTGGAGTGCGGGCTCCAGGCACCAGAGGGCGCTGCCGCCTCACAGGAGCAGCCGGGGTGACAGCTGACACTCATCACCTGTGACAGCTGTCACCACTCATCTGATCTGCATCGGTATATCAGCAAGACGTCATCTCCACCTCTTGGCCGAGATATCGTTCTACCTGAAAGGTAATATCCTCAGCCTGACTGCTTGATAGAAAGCCCTTTTTGTGATTTTTGTGAGTGATAACAGACTTTTTCTCCAACGAGAGGTGGAGGTAGCTTCCCTGCCGTGCAGATTGCTGGGTGCAGACGCACCCACGTTTAATTGTGTTTTTGTTCCTCGCCAGCAGTACCAGGTCCGACACGCGGAGGCAGTGGCCACCTGGGAGTTCGGGACTTGGCGGCTCCAGTATTCCCGGGGTCTGGTGGCGGAGGAAATCGTGTGGTTCCGGTTCTGCTTTGGACAGGCGTCTCCTATCTTCGAGCCTGCCCACACGACACCTTGTAATTTGACCTCTGATCTATTGTGTAATCTGTTGTGTTTGTTGTGCACGTTCGCAACAGTAAAGTGTTGTTATTTGACCTATTCCATTGTCCGTTCATTTGCGCCCCCTGTTGTGGGTCCGTGTACTTACACTTTCCCAACACCCTGTGCAAGTATGCACATGGGAAACCCACTTTTGTCACACTTGTGATTATTTTCATGCTGCTTTCAGCACTTTTTGAGGCAGCACGGTGAAATCCCTTTGGTTCCAGCTCTGGACATCCCATTGTTTATAGCTGGGATCAGCTGCTTGGACTAAGAGACTCAATGTACAGTGGGCCGAGTCCCCGCTATGCTGAGCACCTGGACATACCTGCAGACATACGGAAGAAACGGAGAGGCTGTAGAGGTGGATGGACGAAGCAGAGGACTTATATTCTGTCATCATTTTTCATTTCATTTTTTTACACTCCTGTTAGTTAATTAACTCTTTAGTGTATTTTATAGCTGCTGCTTTTTTTTTTTACCTGTTTAATACTTCTGTTAGTTTTTCAGTGTAACTGCTGTGAATTTTAATTCATTTATTTGTGTCTGTGTGAGCCTTAGGAGTGGTTAGCTTATCCATTATTGGTTAGCTCGTGTTTGCTTGGCTACATTCTTGAATTTCTTAGTGCACAAAGTACACTACTATTTCTACTTTACACCCTCCATAAATCCTGTGTGATGTTGGAAGATAGGGTGGCTCTCTTAGAGGGCCGTGTCCATAAGTTAGAGCAGCTTCTTAGCGCAGTGAAGTTAGATGTTACAGGCACTCCAGACTCCAGAGTTAGTGTTGGGCCGGCTAGCGAGCCCATTAGCATCAGCTTAGACACGCCGGCTGTGGAGGACGGCTTTCGGACTGTGGATAGGCGGAGGAAGCCCCGTAGGGCTTGGTGCCCGGTTGTGGCAACCTGATCACACTTGCCAGTGCGAACTGTGTATCGGTTCTCCCACTTGGATTTGCCAAATGTGAATTCTCTGAGCCCACAAGTGACTTCCACTCGTGTCTCCAGGCCAAAACACCGGACTTTAGTGATAGGGGATTCTATCACCTGCAAAGTCAGTTATAGATGCTGGCTGATGTTAAATGTATTCCTGGGGCCAGAGCTCCCGACACTGCATCTCATCTTAAGGTGCTGACGCTGCAGAAGGAATGACAGACGAAGGAACATGAGAGGAGATATAGTCACATAGTTATTCACGTTGGCACCAATGATATTAGGATGAAGCACTCAGAGGTCACAAAAATGGACATAGATAGGACTTGTGACCTTGCCAGAAAGATAGACCAGAATAGTCTCTGGTCCTGTCCCCTCCCGGGGTACTGATGAGGCGTTTAGCAGGCTGACATCATTAAATAGGTGGCTGGCGCAGTTTTGTCGACAGCAAGGCTTTAGCGTTATTGATAACTGGCCTTCGTTCTGGGGCCACCGTGGTATGCTGATGCCGGACGGCCTCCACCCTACTGGGGAATGCGCCGCCATCTTGTCTGCAAACATAGATAGAGCTCTACAGGGAGGGTAACATTAGGAATCTACAGCAGGCCACGGAGCAGGTGATTATAGAGACCCTGCAAGGCTTATGACAAATGTGGGTGTGGAATCCATTAGCTTAGCGGGGAATTTAGTGCAGAAAATCCACTATGGTGATAATGCAGTTTATTTGCCAGGGAGGGAATTTCAACAAGTTGAGACTGTGGCCTGCTTCCGTAGTCGTGTCCATAAAAATCATAGAGGTATATGCTTTCCAAACTTAATACCCATTACTATATTGGATGATGTTGAAATTGAGGATGGCCCAGTGGTTGTTCCAGCAATAGCAAAGATTTCGTGTCTGCTACCTACAACGCGCGTGGAATGTCTTAAACCTAAATCTACCCCTAGGCATCTTATATATGCTACTCTGGAACCACTCCTAAACCCAAACAGTTCAACTGTCAACCCCACTGAGGTCCTTAGACTGGGTCTCATTAACATAAGATCACTGTCCTCAAAATCATTGTTGATCAATGGTCTAATTATTGATCATCACTTAGATATGCTTGGGCTATGTGAAACCTGGCTTAAACCTACAGCTGTCCTCCCCTTAAATGAGGCCTGCCCACCAGCATATACATTTAGTCACGTCCCTTGTGATGCAAAGCAAGGTGGGGGTGTTGCTCTTATTTATAAATCTAAGTTTAGCTTATTAGCTGTTGGGGGTTACAAATATCACTCGTTTGAGCACCTGATTCTCCACTTCGCTCAGGATATTACACATTGCCAAGGTCAGAAGAATAAAAATCAGTCGTATTACTTTGTCACTGTATATAGGCCTCCTGGCCCATATTCTGAATTCTTAGATGAATTTGGTGCGTTCATCTCTAACTTGTCAACTAGTGTAGATAAGATTCTGATCATTGGTGACTTTAACATTCATATAAATAAGCCTTATGATCCCCTCTGCAAATCATTCATGGAAATTGTGAATGGATTAGGATTTCGGCAATGCATTCAGGATTCGACGCACATTAGTGGAAATACCCTGGATCTGGTTCTCGCACGTGGTATTGCTGTCAAGAATATTGACATCATGCCTCTTACATCAGTGGTGTCTGATCACTCACTTATTAAGTTTACAGTTTCGCTGCCGTGTTTAGTGGAACAACAACCCTATATATCATTACGGTGATGCATCAGCTCCTCAACTAAGACTGAACTCGAAGCTAGACTGCCTGATGTATTAGCTTCACATTTGACAAATACCGTCAGTAGACAGACTTGTGGATAGTTTAAACTCAGTGCTCAAAACTACACTCGACATGATTGCACCACCTGTGTTAAAACCGCGCTCCCCCAAATCAAAGTCACCTTGGTTCAATGATTATCTGCGTGATCTCAAGCATAAAGCAAGAGGTCTGGAACAGAAATGGCATCATTCCAAATTAGAAGTATTTCACCTTGCATGATGCTATCTTAGACTATAAGCATGCATTATTGGCTACAAAGCAGATTTACTACTCTGATTTGATCAACAAAAACAACCATAACTCAAAGTTCTTGTTCGACACTGTGGCAACACTTTTGCATGGACAACCACCTGTAGTTTGGTCTCCTTTTACAGCACAAGATTTCCTGGATTACTTTGGGAAGAAAATAGAAGACATCAGGTTAAACATATCCCGGCATACCTTAATCCAGCCACTACACCCTGCTATTGACGTGGGCTCCACTACAGAGATATTACCTAGATTTTCAGAATTTGACAGTATCTCACTAGGCATGCTGACAAAACTTGTAATGTCAACAAAAAGCACAACCTGTTTATTTGATCCTATACCAACAAAACTGTTTAAGGACCTGTGGCCCATTCTTGGGCCGACTGTACTGGAAATGATTAATCTTTCTTTAACTTCTGGATCTGTTCCTAAATGTTTCAAATCTGCATTGATTAAACCATTACTTAAGAAACCTAATCTTGACCCTAGTGTATTGAAAAACTACCGGCCGATATCAAATCTATCATTTTTCTCTAAAATTCTGGAAAAAGTGGTGTCACGGCAGCTCGTAGACTATCTTACTGAGAATAATCTCTTTGAGCCACTGCAGTCTGCTTTTAGAAAATATCATTCCACAGAGACGGCTCTCACTAAAGTGATGAATGATCTTCTGCTTACAATGGATTCGGACACCACTACGGTTCTGTTGCTGTTAGATCTCAGTGCCTCATTTGATACAGTGGATCATCATATTCTACTTCATAGGCTGGAAAATCATTTTGGGATTACTGTGAGTGCCCTTGCATGGCTGACGTCATACTTGACCAGTCGTTCTCACTGTGTTTTGTACAGTAACACTACCTCTAACCTTAGTGACATGAAATTTGGGGTTCCACAGGGGTCTGTCTTAGGCCCCCTGCTTTTCTCCCTTTATATAGCACCCCTTGGGCACATATTGCGGCGTTTTGGGATTACCTTTCACTGCTATGAAGATGATACTCAGTTATACATGCTGATAACTGCTGGTAATCTTGTTCACATAAAATCCTTAGAAGATTGCCTTGCAGCAGTGAGAAGTTGGATGTCTAAAAACTTCCTACTTTTAAACTCTGATAAGACTGAAATGATGGTTCTTGGTCCAGTGAGACATCGGCATCAATTTGACCAGTTAACACTCAGCCTCGGCTCGTGTGTCATACATCACACTGAAAAAGTGAGGAACGCTGGGGTAATTTTTGATCCTTTGTTGTCCTTTGGCCTCCACATTAGAAATATTACTAGGACTGCTTTCTTGCACCTGCAAAATATAGCGAAGATTCGTCCCATCCTGCCTATGGCTGATGCTGAGACCCTGATCCATGCATTTATCTCTTCTAGATTGGACTACTGCAATGTTTTATTTTCTGGTTTACCGCAGTCTAGCATTAGGGGTCTCCAATTGGTTCAAAATGCTGCAGCCAGACTTTTGACACGAAGCAGAAAGTTCGACCACATTACACCCATTTTGGCATCCCTTCACTGGCTTCCTGTCCTAGTGAGATCAGATTTTAAGGTTCTGCTACAAACCTATAAAATTATTCATGGACTGGCACCTCCCTACCTAGCTGACCTAATTAAACCTTACGTACCGGCCCGGGCTTTATGTTCTCAGGGTGCAGGACTACTTTGTGTCCCTAAGGTGAATAAGAAGTCTGCGGGTCGCATAGCTATCTCTTATCATGCCCCGTTCTGTGGAATGATCTCCCTGCATCAATAAAACAGTCAGATTCTGTGGAGACTTTCAAGTCCAGACTTAAGACGCACTTATTTTCCCTTTCATATGGTTAGCATACTGGTACAGTTTTGTTTTACGGTTTTTACTCTTTTAATTCATTTATTAGTAATTGGAGCGGGCCGCGGCCTCAACTTTACCTAAATTCTGGGTCTTTTAGTGAAGTTTAGGGCTAGTGGCCAGCGATCACCTTAGTATTTCTCTGTTTTTCTTGTTGTTTAATGCTGGCAAATTATACAGTATTTTTTTGTCTTTCTGATGCCTGATTCTGTTTTTTCTCTCTGTTTAAGCTGCAGCTCCATCCAGAGATGGGAGTTGTATTCTTGTTGGCGATCCTCCTGTCCTGTGCGCCAATAGCATTTCTTGTATATTCGTCCGTGAATTGTTCTGTGCATTATTCTGCAATTTATGTTTGTAGCATGGCCCAAGCAGAGGGTCACCCCTTTGAGTCTGGTCTGCTTGAGGTTTCTTCCTCAGAGGGAGTTTTTCCCTACCACTGTTGCTCTGGGGGTTGGTAAGGTTAGATCTTACCTGTGTGAAGCGCTTTGAGGCAACTCTGTTGTGATTTGGCGCTATATAAATGAAAATAAATTGAAATTGAATTGAAATTGTCTGTGGTCATGGGGAATGTAAGGTCTCTCTGCAACAAGACCGAGGAGCTAGCAGCGCTAACCCATTTCCAGAGGCTGTATAAGGGCTGCAGTCTCATGTGCTTCACGGAGACGTGGTTGGATGAACATGTACCAGACTCAGTCATTAACATGGATGGCTTCACACTCATCCGCACGGACAGGAGGCTGGCGGAGAGCGGAAAAAAGAGAGGAGGGGGGCTTGCCGTTTATGTGAATGAGAGATGGTGCAGCACAGCGCATGTTCACGTCAAAGACCAGATCTGCTCCTCGGACATGGAGCTACTCCCGGTGAGCATGAGGCCCTACTATCTCTCACGGGAGTTTGGAAGTGTGATTACGCTCTGCGCATATATTCCTCCCTCTGCAGACGCCACCGCTGCCTGTGAGGAGATTCACAGTACAGTCACGTGGCTGCAGACCCAACACCCCCACGCCCTCCTCCTCATCACCGGGGACTTTAACCATGCCTCCCTCTCTGCCACCCTCCCCACATTTACCCAGTACATCACCTGTAAAACCAGGGACAATAGAATACTGGACTGAGGGCTTTCAACTCGGGAGACAGAGAGGAGAAGCGTAGAGTCCAACAGGAACTCCAGTGGAAGATCCGGGAAGCCAAGAAGGAGTATGGAAGGAAGATGGAGGAGCAGCTGGCCAGGAACAACGTCAGAGATGTGTGGAGATGCCTCAAGACTGCCTCTGGATTTGGGTAGGGTGCCAGCAGGACTGCAGATGCGGATTCTCGGTTCGCAGAGGAGCTAAACAGTTACTTTAACTGTTTTGGCTCCTCCACGCCTGCCCCCCTGCCTGCTCCCGGCTCTCCACATGTCTCCAGTCCCTCTGACCCCTCACCTTCTACCCCCCGGTCACCTCCAATGCACCTCCTCCCCCGGGACTGTATTCAGCATAGCCCACCTCAGCTCACACCTCAGCCCCCCCCCCCCACACACACACTCACTATAACTCCAACCGAGGTGAAAGGCCAACTCCTGCGGCTGAAGCAGAGGAAAGCAGCAGGACCTGATGGGATCCCCTGAGGCTGCTGAGGACCTGTGCAGATGAGCTCTGTGAGGTCCTCAGCCACATCTTCAAAATGAGCCTCAGCCTGGGGGTGGTCCCCACCCTGTGGAAGTCCTCCTGTTTGGTCCCGGTTCCCAAAACACCGCACGCCAAGGAACCGGCGTGCATGTTCTTTGATTTCTCCAGTGCTTTCAACACCATCAGACCGGCGGGGGAAGCTGGAGGACGCAGGTGTGGATGGACACCTCGCCGCCTGGATCATTGACTACCTCACTGACCGCCCGCAGTACCTGCGGCTGTGCTGCTGTCAGTCTGAGGTGGTAAGATTCAGCACCGGGGCCCCCCAGGGCACCATCCTCTCACCTTTCCACTTCACCCTCTAGTTGTAGCCTCAGCTCTCCTCTATGCTGTCGTCTGTTGGGTCCCAGGCAGCACAGAGCGGGAGAGAAAGAGACTGAACAAGCTGGTTAGGAAGTCCAGCTCTGGCTGGGGCTGTGCTCTGGACTCTCTGGAGGAGGTGGCTGAGAGGAGGGTGTTAGCCAAGTTCAAATCCATCATGGACAACTCCTCTCACCCTCTGCACCGGACTGTAGTGGAGCTAAACAGCTCGTTCAGTGAAAGGCTGAGGCACCCTCAGTGCAAGAAGGAACGATACCACAGGTTGTTCCTCCCTGCTGCTGTCAGACTGTACAATAACACTGTGAAATAACCACATGCAATAATATGTCCAGAAATCACGTGCAATATTAATATGTCCACAAATCATGTGCAATAACAACTCGTTTACAAATCCCTGCACTAATGTCACCTTATCAAATCTAAAGTCCATTTCACATATTGTAAAGAAGATGCTCCTATCTCTTTTTCAATCCCAATCACGTTTATATATATGCATATGTATATGTGTATATGCATATATATATATATATATATATATATATATATATATATATATATGCATGTATGTGTGTGTGTGTGTGTGTGTGTGTGTGTGTGTGTGTGTGTGTTTATACAAGATCTATTAGAAAAGTATCCGACCTTATTATTTTTTTCAAAAACCATATGGATTTGAATCACGTGTGATTGCGTCAGACAAGCTTGAACCCTCGTGCGCATGCGTGAGTTTTTCTACGCCTGTCAGTTGCGTCATTTGCCTGTGAGCAGGCTTTGAGTGAGGAGTGGTCCACCCCCTCGGCGGATTTTCATTGTCAGGAAATGGCGGAATGATTTGGGCTTTTTCCATCAGAATTTTTTCAGAAACTGTTAGAGACTGGCAGCTGGAAACCATTCGAAAAATTTATCTGGCTTTCGGTGAAAATTTTACGGGCTTCACAGAGAATAAGGACTGTTACTACAGCTTTAAGGATGGCTTTAAGGACGCTCGGCGCGCCGCGCTCCGTGCCGCGCTCCGTGCCGCCATCGAGAGCCACAAACCACCGGATCATTTCTAAACGGATGGCTCTGTGGAACCGGGACCGTCGTGTGCACTTTCTCTGGTTATCACAAGAGCTGGACATCAACCATTTTCCGGCAGATTTCACTTTTAACGAGAAATTGTGGATGTGCCTGGACATGCCAGAACATGTGAGGCTTCATCACGGCGTTGCTGTGCTCCATGCGGCACCGCCATGACACGTGGAATTCCGCTGCACATCTGTCTCAATGTGCTGAAAAAGTGCTGATGTCCACGTCTTTTCACAATTCCTGTGCTAGTCAGACGACGTCCTGGATAAAACACAGCATCCAGTTTGGTAATGAACGGCACATTCCACTGTTACAGGAGTTTTTGTCATGGAAAGAGGAGCGGAGGCTTTGCGCGTCGCGGTGGTGCCGCATGGCGCACAGCAACGCCGTGATGGAGCCTCACGGGACATGTTCTGGCATGTCCAGGCACATCCACAATTTCTCGGATAATCACTCAATGGAAAAACCACCGACAGCTGTCTGAACGCCATCTCAAAGCCGTCCTGTGAGACCAAAACGTCTCGCTCCATCAGCAAATCAGTCGTGACGCGCGAAGCCTCCGCTCGGCTTTCCATGACAAAATCTCTTGTTAAAAGTGAAATCTGCCGGAAAATGACTGATGTCCAGCTGTTGTGATAACAAGAGAAAGTGCACACGATGGTCCCGGCTCCACAGAGCCATCCGTTTAGAAATTATCCGGTAGTTTGTGGCTCTCGATGGCGGCACGGAGCGCGGCGCGCCGAGCGTCCTTAAAGCCGTCCTTAAAGCTGTAGTAACAGTCCTTATTCTCTGTGAAGCCCGTAAAATCTTCACCGAAAACCAGATAAATTTTTCGAATGGTTTCCAGCTGCCAGTCTCTAACAGTTTCTGAAAAAATTCTGATGGGAAAAAAAGCCCAAATCATTCCGTCATTTCCTGACAATGAAAATCCGCCGAGGGGGTGGACCACTCCTCACTCAAAGCCTGCTCACAGGCGAATGACGCAACCGACAGGCGTGGAAAAACTTACGCATGCGCATGAGGGTTCAAGCTTGTCTGACGCAATCACACGTGATTCAAATCCATATGGTTTTTGAAAAAAATAATAAGGTCGGATACTTTTCTAATAGACCTCGTATACATATTCTATTTCTACCTCATTTCTTATGTCTTGTACTGTTACAAGTATTATTATTATTGCTTATCCTTGCACACACTGTTTGATGAACATTTTCCTCTACTTGCACCCATTTTGTGTGTTTTTTAAAAGCTGACGTAACGTGAATTTCTCCTCTGTGAGATCAATAAAGTTTATCTTTATCTTTATCTTCTTCTGACCTTGGCAGTACGTAGCATCCTGGGCAGAGCAGAGAATCAGATCCTCAAACAAGTTATATTTGTGACCCCCAATAGCTAATAAGCTAAAACTAGATTTATAAATAAGACCAACGACCCTGCCTTGCTTCGCACCATGAGGGTCATGACTAAATGTGTATGCCGGTGGGCAGGCCTCATTTAAGGGGAGGACAGCTGTCGGTTTAAGCCAGGTTTCACATAACCAAATCATATCTCATTGATGATCCATAATTATATCATTAATCAACAATTATTTTAAGTGCCCTGATCTTATGTTAATAAGACCCAGACTAAGGACCTCAGTGGGGTTGACATTTAGACTGCTTGGATTTAGGGGTGGTTCCAGAATAGCATATATTTGATGCCTGGATGTTGTGTGGGCCACCAGAAGAGGAGGTACTGCTGGCCCACCACCAGAAGGCGCACTGCCTGAAGTGCAGGCTTCAGGCACGAGAGGGCGCTGCCGCCTCAGGAACAAGCCGTGGTGACAGCTGTCACCCATCATCTGTGACAGCTGTCACTAATCCATACATCTGGTATAAAAGCAGACACCTCCACCAAACTGCCGAGATATCATCTTCATTTGGAGGTACTACTCTCAGCCTTTTTTGGAGATTTATAAATCTGTGATTGTGAGTGTTTGCAGGAGAACCGGTCGTTTTGGTGGAGGCTGTGCATGACGGCGCTCCTTTTCCTCTGGGACCACTGCAACGTGTTGAGTGAGAGGTGGAGGTGGCATTCCCACCATTGTTACTGGGTGTTCACACACCCACCCTTTGACTGTCTTTTGCTTTCTGCCAGCAGTACCAGATCCGACACGCCGGAGAGGTGGCCACCTGGGGACTCCGGGACTTGGCGGCTCCAGTATTCCTCGGGTTCAGGTGGTGGTGGAAATCGTGTGGTTCCGGTTCGTTTCCTGACGGGCGTCTCCTATCGTCGAGCCTGCCCACACAACACCTTTATTAATTGACTGTTGCACATTCTGATTCTGCTGTGTTTGGTTGTGACATTCACACCAGTAAAGTGTTATAATTTGACTTCTTCCATTGTCCGTTCATTTACGCCCCCTGTTGTGGGTCCGTGTCACTACACTTTCCCAACACTGGATTTAGGTTTAGGTTTAAGACATTCTACGCAGGTTGTAGGTAGCAGAAACGAAATATTTGATATTGCTGAAACACTCAACGGGCCATCCTCTATTACAATATCATCCAATGTAGTAATTGGTATTACATTTGCAAAGCATATCCCTCTATGATTTTTTATGGACATGTCTACGGAAACAGGCCACAGTCTCAACTTGCTGAATTTTCCTCCCTGGTATGTAAACTGCACTATCACCATAGTGGATTTTCTGCACTAATTTCCTCACTAAGCTAATGGATTCCACATCCACATTTGTCATGAGCCTTGCAGGGTCTCTAATCACCTGCTCCGTGGCCTGCTGTAAAATTTGAACGTTATCCTCACTGTACAGTTCTATCACCGTTCACAGACAAGATGGTGGCACCTTCCCCAGTAGAGTGAAGTCTGTCTGGCATCAGCAAGCCACGTCGGCCCCAGAATGAAGGCCACTTACCAATAAAACACAAGCAAGAGGCGTTTCTTCTTCTTCTTCTTAAGTGTCATTTTTCTTCCCATGTTTACATAAATTTACTTGACCCTCAGACTAATCCTGGCAGCATATTAGGATAGCAGCTGATTCACAAAACTCACAGAACACGTTTGTGGTTAACAAACATGTCAAAACTGAGTCTTCTGTTCAGGAGAGTTTTTGCATTTGTGTTTTTGTTGTTTTCATAGCAGAATTGTTCAAACCCAAGTAAGTTTTTTTCTCAAGACTGTCATAAGGTTAACTTTTGAAAGAACCCAAGTTTACAAGGCATACCTGTAACTGTTATTATTATTATTATTATTATTATTATATTTTAATCCTGACACATTAATATTATTTATTATTAATATTTTTTCCGGTGGTTCGATGTCACAGACTGAATGGTCTGCCCCTAAAAATTGGTCCGCCCTGCTTGCACTGCTCATGCGTCATTTCTGAGCTCAGCAGCTCATCTGAGACACAGTCTCTTCACCCAAAGCGATCAAATAGATTAATGGGATTGATAACCATCAGATGACAAGGTAAAACCTCTTGATGCGCAGTGAACGTGTCAGCTAGCAGCTTGAGTAGCTGTGGCGCTCTGATCACCTTCCTCTGTCATTTATGATGAAATAATGCTGAATTTATGTGGAAATGATTGTTGTAGAAAAGCTTCAGATATCTGTCACTGAGACAGAAGATGAATGGAGGAAATTTGAAGCAGAAACAAGGTGATAATCAGTGAACAGCGGCTCATGATGCATGTGCAGTGTGGGGCAACCAATAGTTAAGGGGGAACCATTCGGTCTGCCACACTGGTACTGAACCGTGCCTTTGCAGTGTATTTACTCAGCCGTAAGTCCAACATGCACAGTGACCTCATTCTGCTGCGTCAGTCACAGTAACATATATCCTTTGATTTTAAACTGCAAAGAAAAATGGTATGCACTTATTTCCAATATGCTGACTACATTGCCAGCATATTTCAGACATGGTCGTGATGGTGGATCAGAATTTGATATAAGCACTGCTGCTTCTGATCGTCTGACAAGGTCTCTCTGCCTTAATATGCATTCAATAATGTGAAATGATATTAGTCGCTGTAGGAGGTCATTCACTGCGCACTCCGGGTCTTGCTGTGTCTCTTTGTCTCTGTCTGTATCATACTCTTCCTCTAACACACACACACACACACACACACACACACACACACACACACACACACACACACACACACACACACACACACACACACACACACCCCGTGTAAATGTTAAAAAACCAGAAGTAGGAGGCTTGAACAACAGATAGCAGCAGCAAGACAATCACACGGCAGCTATGCTCCCCATGCCTGGACTATGAATAACAGTAATACGCGGCGCGCCCAAGACAGCACTGCCGAAAGCACCACTGACACATTAATGGGCATTTTTACTTTTGTTTTTAAATAATGCATGTGCTGCTTGTCAGCACTGCTTTACTCCACCCCGATGTGCCTTTGCAAATTTCCTCTGTGCAGAAATTGCAACGGGGACCTGCATTTTTTGTGTTGCTTCCTCAGTCAGATGCATTCATCACATACGTGGTGATGTCGATGTGTGTGTGTGTGTGTGTGTGTTTGATTGTGAGGGCCCCACACTGGCACTGAGCTAATTAAGAAAGTGGGCTGTGTGCAAAGCTGTAGGACTTGGACTTGAACATTTCAGGATCGATCTTTCACATGTTTCAGCTCACTGACTCATATTTCATTTGACTCATTTCATATTGCAGTATTGAAAAAAGTAATTCTGTTACATTTTTTTTTTAAATGAATTCAGCCCTGCTTAATATTTCTTCACACCTGTTTTCAGGAGTTTCCACCTAATCACAAACCACAAACAGTTGATCAATGTAAACACGTATTTGCATAAAGTCAGACTTGGTTTTCCTTTTTCTGTATGGTGGCTGACTGGGTTACAACACTTCAAAATTAAGAAAATCCCAACAAAAGCAGAAAAGACAAATGCACAAAAAAATATATAAATCTAACAACAGGTTGTTGCATCAAAAGCATCTTTCAAATTTAAGAATCACCTGCAAACACAATGAATACAAAGAGAGTCCACAGCATATGCAACAAATTAACCTGAGAATGCCCAATCAGCAAATTGTGTCCAAGCACAGAATCACTTTGGAAAGCTTCACAACACAGAGGAGGTAACAACACAAAATTTGGCTTCTGTCTGGAGAACTTTAACTGATGGACTGCTCAGTGCACTTCAGTGCGCTGTAATCTTTATCTCTGTCTGGTCAGCAGAACTGATGAAATTTAATTACTTTATTCATGATTTTACATGAGCTAAATGTTCATGTTTCGTAGCTTCTTTTTGTGTTGTAAAATGTTCTATGCATGTGTTGTCTGAATTTAAAATATATATATATATATATATATATATATATATATATATATATATATATATATATATATATATATATATATATATATATATATATATGTACACAGACACACATAGGGTGGCAATAACCGAAATATGGTGCAGTCGTCCCATCCCCTTTGCAGAAGAGCACCCCCAGAGTATGATGTTTCCACCCCCATGCTTCACGGTTGCGATGGTTTTCTTGGGGTTGTTCTCATCCTCCAAACACGGCGAGTGGAGTTGATTCCAAAAAGCTCTATTTTGGTCTCATCTGACCACATGACCTTCTCCCATGCCTCCTCTGGATCATCCAGATGGTCACTGGTGAACTTCAAACAGGCCTGGACATGTGCTGGCTTGAGCAGGGGGACCTTGCTGCCCTGAAGGATTTTAAACCATGACAGCATCATGTGTTACTAATGTAATCTTTGTGACTGTGGTTCCAGCTCTCTTCAGGTCATTGACCAGGTCCTCCTGTGTAGTTCTGAGCTTTCTCAGAATCATCCTTACCCCACAAAGTGAGATCTTGCATGGAATCCCAGACCGAGGGAGATTGACAGTCTTCTTGCGTTTCTTCCACTTTCTAATAAATAATCATAACAGTTGTCTTCTACCAAGCTGCTTTCCTGTTGTCCTGTAGTCCATCCCAGCCTTGTGCAGGTCTACAGTTTTGTCCCTGGTGTCCTTAGACAGCTCTTTGGTCTTGGCTATGGTGGACAGGTTGGAGTGTGACTGATTGAGTTTGTGAACAGGTGTCTTTTATACAGGTAACAAGTTCAAACAGGTGCAATTAATACAGGTAAAGAGTGCAGAATAAGAGGGCTTCTTAAAGAAAAAACAGGTCTGTGAGAGCCAGAATTCTTGCTGGTTGGTAGGTGATCAAATACTTATTTCATGCAATAAAATGCAAATTAATTATTTAAAAATGATACTATGTGATTTTCTGGATGTTATTTAGATTCTGTCTCTCACAGTTGAAGTGTACCTATGATAAAAATTACAGACCTCTCCATTCTTTGTAGGTGGAAAAACCTGCAAAACTGATAGGGGGTGAAATACTTATTTGCTGCACTGTATGTATAGTACTGGGCACGACAAACTGTATTCAGGGTTGAAAAGATGCTACTCCATGCTGCAGATAAATTCCTTTTTGGGCTCATGGTGGGATTGGCACTCCGCACAAAGGACAAAAGTTTCTCAGACCTCAACATGAGAAAAGATCTCTTGTTTCTGCATTGCATGGGAGCATCTCTGTTGCTGCATTACAGTGATGGAAGAACACAGTTTGCATCCTCATTAGTGGAGAAGAATATCCCGATAGTAAAGAAATAGGGTCTTGTGTCTGGGGGATGGCGACTAGGGAGGTGCTGCATGGAAGTGCCCAAGTTCAAACTTGAGATGGCTCACACAATTCCATGAAGTTTAAGATCAGTAAATCTTTCCTCAAGAAAAAAAAGAACACTGTTTTCCACTTCCCCATCCAGTCCATCCAAGCTGTCAACTGTTGAGGAGACAGAACACTTCCTTGATGAATGTCAATATTTACTTGGAAGTGTTGTGTGGGCCGCTGAAGAGGAGGTACTGCTGGCCCACCACCACCAGAGGGCGCCCTGCTTGGAGTGCGGGCTCCAAGCATGAGAGGGCGCCAGACCCAGAAGAAGTGACAGCTGTCACTCATCCTCTGCACCAGCTGTCACTCGTTCATCATCACCACCATAAAAGCCGGACTGCAACTCCACCTCCCCGCAGAGAAATCGACTACCATTACCAAGGTAATTTCTCTGCTGAATTTAAACTGTGACTTACGTCTGATCTGTTTGCAGCCATTGTCCTGTGGTGCCCTTTCAGCTGGGTTGGCGGTCAGTGAGAGAAGCGACGTCTTCGCCTCTCACTCCATCCAGATAAGTGGTAACAGGAGCTGCAAGTGTGTTCCTAGTTTGGAGGTGGAGGTGCTCCCTCCTAACTGTGTTTGGACTGAGAATTACTGAGTGTGCGGACTCACACTCACTCATCATATTTCTGCTTTCTGCCAGCAGTACCAGGGTCGACAGCCGAAGACAGAGGCCACCTGGGGACTCGGGACTTGGCGGCTCCGGTGTTCTTCAGACCGTTGGTGGTGGAAGCCGTGTGGGACGCGGCTTCTCTCTCGTCGGGGGTCTTCTATCTTCGAGCCTGCCCACACGTCACCTGGTGTTAAATTGACTGTGCAAATTACTGTACGTTTCGTTGTGTATTATCACAACATTAAATTGTTACCTTTTTGGCTTATTCATTGTCCATTCATTTGCGCCCCCTGTTGTGGGTCTGTGTTACGACACATTCCCAACAGGAAGAATTGTAACTTAAGTTTAGAGTCACTGCATGCTGGTGATGACTTCCCCATGGATGTTTTAACCAATCACAAATATTAACATGGCTGGTTAAAAGGATCACAACATCAGTTATCATTTAATTCTCCATGACTTTACAAAAACTCACAATCTGTGACATCCTGAGTTCATTGCCCAGAGCAGCAACACTGGACATGACACGCCAATACTTGTGGTGTAAATAAAGAGATTGATCATATTGTTGTGGGAAGATGCATGAGACTGCAGATTTGATAGGAGTGACAATTATGTGGATTCTGAGCACATACGAGTTCTGTTAGAAAAGTATCCCACCTTTTTATTTTTTGCAAAAACTATATGGATTTGAATCATGTGCGCTTGCATCAGCCAAGCTTGAACCTTCGTGCGCAAGCGTGAGTTTTTTCACGCCTGTCGGTTACCTCATTCACCTGTGAGCACGCCTTATGGGAGGAGTGGTCCAGCCTCCTCGTCGGATTTTCATTGTCAGGAAAATGGCCGAGCGGCTGCCGCTTTGCTGCATGAAAATTTTTTCAGAAACTGTGTGAGACAGCCAGGTGGAAACCATTCAGAAAATTCAGATGGCTTTTGGTGAAGATTCAATGGGCATCACACAGATTAAGGAGCATTACAACAGAGCAAGTCTGTGTTGGAAGTCTCACGGGACATGCTGGGGCATGCCCAGGTCTCCACAATTTCTCGGATACTCACTTGACTAAAAAGCCACCGAAAGCCGTCTGAATCTTCTGCATGGTGGAAGACCTGGGCAGACCCGTGAGACTTCCAACACAGACTTGCTTTTGTTCTCCGCCATTGCGGCTTCGTCCCGACGCGCGAATGCCTCCGCACATCTTTTCATTACAAAATCTCCTGTAACAGTGGAATCTGACAAAAAATGGCTGATGTCCACCTTTTCTGCCATTTCTCTGGTAGTCACACGATGTCCCGGATCAACACAGCCTTCACTTTGGAAATGATCTGGTCGTTTCAGCCTGTCGATGGCCGCTCGAAGCGCGGCGCGCCCTCAGCTGCTGTGGGCCATCTTTAATCCGGTTGTAATGCTCCTTAATCTGTGTGACGCCCATTGAATCTTCATCGAAAGCCATCTGAATTTTCCGAATGGTTTCCACCTGGCTGTCTCACACAGTTTCTGAAAAAATTTTCATGCAGCAAAGCGGCAGTCGCTCGGCCATTTTCCTGACAATGAAAATCCGACCGACAGGCGTGAAAAAACTCACGCATGCGCATGAAGGTTCAAGCTTGGCTGATGCAAGCGCACATGATTCAAATCCATATAGTTTTTGCAAAAAATAAAAAGGTCGGAAACTTTTCTAACAGACCTTCTACTTGTAACCTCTGTACCTCTTCAGAACACTACAGGAGCTGTGTGTGTTTCTCCAGGTAAAACTGGAGTTGCATCAAACTTCTGCCAATTTCCAGAGTGGATATGACTGTATCCACTGTGGCTACTCTGGGAGCAGCTGAAAGGATGACAACAACAACTAGTTGTAATCTGAAGCCCAACAGGCTGTAGTATACTCTGTGTTCCAAATGGAATTGAGCTCAAGATCATAGTTTATTACAAGCATTTTCACTGCTGTGCTGATGACAGTCAGCTCTACATGCCAATTTGTGCAAATAATTTCTCTCAAACTAGAATTTTAGAAGTTTGTCAGGCTTCAGAGAAGACCAACATGTCCAGAAATTACAACACAGGACAAGACAAGACAGTGATGATAATCATTGGTCTTCTGAAAGACAGACACCTGTATGTGCCTCATTATGGCAATAAAGTAAAAAATCTCAGGATGGTCTTTGATCCAACACTATGCCTTATCTTACACATTAGAGAAATGACAAAGAATGCTTTCTTCTACCTTTGAAATACTGTGAAGATTCTACCCAGAATAGATGTCTTATTTATTGGCTTACTGCAGACAAACACCAGAGGTCTTCATATGGTTCAAAATGCTGCTCATTTTACTGCAATTTTGGTCTCAGAGGTCTTCATATGGTTCAAAATGCTGCTCATTTTACTGCAGTTTTGGTCTCACTTCACAGGGCCTTCAATGTCAAGGGTGTTTGGAGATGCCTGTATCCTTGCAGGAGTTTTTAGCATCCTGGTGCTTCCAGTCTTACTATGTGGTTGTCAGACTTGGACTCTAATAGGTGACATAAAGTGACAACTGTTTATATCTCTGGAAAAACAGTTCAGTCTGACTTTGTGTAAAATGCCTTTGTGTCTAACGAGTGGATACTTAGGGAGAATAAGATTAGGCATAGTTCTTCAGCTATGACACCATGGTTATGTTCCATGCTTCCTTGAGCATGACCAGATGCAGGTACCTCAGCATTGAGAACCTCAACAGCTGGAAAAAGCTGAGGAGACAATGAGATAGATACAGACAGATAGATGACTCTTTCGCGAGGTGGACAATTTTCTATTTCAAGTTATTTTCCGTTTGCACCATTTGCACATTTTTCTCAATAAATTGTTCCTGTTGGCTTTTTCCACCTTAATCTGCCTCACTGCATTTGAGTCAGTCTCCAGTTCCTGGTTGCCACAACACTGGTGGTCTGCCTATTTTGTTTTGTTTTTGTTTTTTGTTTTCACTGAGAATACAAGGTGGGTCTGCAGTGTGGTGGATGTGGTGACAAGTGGCGTCAGTTTTCCAAGATCTGACCTCACCGTTGAGGCTACACATGACATTACAGACTCCCATCTGTGGCCTCCTCCCTTGGCTCTGCCGCTGGATGTGGGTCTCTTTAAGCATTCAAGCTCTGAGAGCATACGGCTCATTTCTAACAACGAGGCACATTGCTGCAATGCAATAAGGGAAAACAACACTTTTAATAATTCAGACCCTGAGCCTGTGCGGTGGGGGCGGGGAGCTGGCTGGGTGGAGGGGAGCTGTCTTAAAGTACCGCAGAATGGCTCATTTAGCTCCTGCAACGCATTATTAAAGTTGTATCGAACCCCCCTCCTGGGTTTTTCCAAAAGTTTTTGTTTTTTCATTTTCCTTTCCTTTCCTCCAAAGCCTGCAAGGTAACCAACAACAACTACCAACATTTATACACGACAGAATACTCTGCACCTTAGAGGAGGAAGTAAACAATGGTGTAGCTCTTAATCTCTCTTTCTCCCTGTCCTCCCTGCTCAGTAGTCCTCAGGTCCAAAATTTGTCACTGCTTTATCCTCTTTGAACCGTAGTACAGAGCCTGGGCTGTCCAGATTATTTTCTGCCTCAGCGAAGACCATGATGCATAAAAACTGTGGGGGAATGAACCTTGTATGGAATCAAATTGAGCAATAAAGTCATGTTCACTGTAGCACTGATGGACATATTATGGAATGGTTACAGACACATTCAAAAGGTACCCATATGTAAATTGCCTATGAGCATAGTGGCTGCGTCCATGAAAAAGTGAGCCGACATGCATAAAAATGCAGAGGTGGTCAAAAAAAGGAATGTGGTAAATTGTGGTTCCATTTTCCATTTGCCAGACAGAAAAAAAAATACTGCAACAAAATGGGTCTATCTCACCAATGTTCTTGCCCCTCCCCCTGAAATAGTACCCTATAATTTTGTAACAAGTAATCAACAGATAATATTGATGACAACATGTCCTGCTGTCATTTGCATGTTTCCAGTTTCAGGTTGACTTGAGTCTCAGGTTTATTGGCACCTCGTATTTGCAGTGATGGTCAGAAACTAGGACATTCTTCTGTTGAAAAACTTGACATTTCAGAGACACCATACAGTGCTTCCAGCCAGCAGCAACAAATTAAAATTAGAATTTATGATTACTACTTACATTGCACAATACAATGACAAAACGTAAAAGCCTATTAACATGTCCAGTTAAGATATATACACCATAAACGGCCGCTTCAATCTTAAATCAAATGCCAATCTGTTAGAACAGAAAGTGAAACAGAAGACAGGAGGTCTGCAGTGAAGAGATGACAGCAGATGTCAAACACATTATGCTGAGCTGATGCACTGACTTTTTATGAGACATCAGATGTGGACAAGTCAGTGTCCATCACCTCTGATATGATGGCTACAATACGTTTGATTGATCACATATTTATTGCAGTGTATTGTGGAGATACAATGTAGCATCACTTTATGAAAATAACTGCACTCAGTATTATAGTAGAGAAGCTTGAATCTTCGACTGGACTGGGTTGCTTGACTTGAGGATGTTTCGCTTCAAATCACAGAAGCTTCCTCAGCTAAAATTCTTGCTCTGGTAGTCTGACTTCTGTCTTGACTCTTGTAGAGAAGAATAAACCAGAAGCCAACAAAGGCTGGAGTTTTTAAGCTAACCAGACCCCTCCTACCGAGAGGCTGACTGCTATAGGCTAGTGACTAAACAATAGCTCTAATTAGCACCTATTGTGCTCTAGTTAGCACTCTCCTAAAGATGGGATGGAAGCTTCCCCTGATGGCTCCCTTGACAGTTCTCCTGATGACGTGAATGACTCATTACCATGAACAAAAGACTGAAACTGCTTTGACCTGAGTACCCCATTGTAAACAGGGGACAAAGCGTGTCTGAGACCCATCCCCTGGTTAAGGCTGGGTTTCAACTGTTTTACATTTTTCAACTGTTCTACAACTAGAGCACACTAGGTGCTAATTAGAGCTATTGTTTAGTCACTAGCCTATAGCAGTCGGCCTCTCGGTAGGAGGGGTCTGGTTAGCTTAAAAACTCCAGCCTTTGTTGGCTTCTGGTTTATTCTTCTCTACAAGAGTCAAGACAGAAGTCAGACTACCAGAGCAAGAATTTTAGCTGAGGAAGCTTCTGTGATTTGAAGCAAAACGTCCTCAAGTCAAGCAACCCAGTCCAGTCGAAGATTCAAGCTTCTCTACTATGGAAACCACTTGGACAACTGAGAGCCTACACAGAAACATTGCACTCAGTATTGCAAACCAGCAGCTGGAATCAAAGTGAACAAAATTCTAGTGTTTTAAACTGATCAACTTTGGGTCAGCTGTGATGACAAACTAAAACCAGACCCAGAAACATGATCACAACACACCATGATCAAAACGCACCCCAGTGCAAATTGCATCAGACCACTACCAAATGGAGCCCCAAGGTTTGGAAAACCGAACACAGCGAGAGACAGGTATCAGGCCTCACACACGAGCTGTCTGAAAAGGGATGCAGTTCATCATTTAATGAAGCATGAGTGTGTTATCAGTGTAGCATGTAACTATATGTTTGCCCCTTCAAGCATTAGAACACACCAGCAGCTGGGGCACAACGATTTAGATGCCGGACTCAAGAAAGAGGTTTGCTGTCAATTTAATGAATGAGCATCAAAGCCATGAAAATTATTTTAGGTGACGCCGTAAGGTGATTTATATATACAGTGGTGGGCACAGATAACCAAAAAATTAACTTTGATAACAGATAATCAGATAACTGAAAAGTTATCTTTGATAAAGATAAAATGATAACCCCCCAAAAATATATTTGAAATTATAGATAACTGATGAATTGCAGTATTGTCTCTGGTACACTTGCAACTACTAACAAGCTGATTTTGAGTTTTAACACCACGATCGCTTTTGGAAGCATCAAAAGTAACAACAGGCCCAAACAATAAGTCAGTACTTTTGTCTTTGAGTGTTCTGCCCCTTGCTGGAAGCTCCTGTTTACTACATGGCTTCCAACACAGAAGCCAGTGAGAGGAGCCACAAAGCTCAACTCTCTACTCAGTCACAGTGCTGCTGTCAGGTGGAGGTCTTGGAAAATAAAGCTGTGCTGAGTTATGGTTTGGTGTATAAATAAAATGAATACTGACAGAATAACTTCACTAATGTCAATTCTGTCATTTGTGCAAAGTTAAGATATAGCATATCTTTTAATGTTGAATAATGCACTAATTCTAAGGTTTTAAAATATCAGCCCAGCTTCAGTTTGAATATTGCCATGAACACGATTGGCCAGTAGATGGTAGTAGAGACCTTGAAAACTTGCAAACACAAAATTCCAGATAATCTGTGTTGCTACTTGCTACGTTTAAGATACGTGGAATTTAATAAAAGCAAACACAAAAACAACGTCTATAAACCCAGAGTAAGCTGTTGTCCTGATCAGAGTGTCTGAAATGCATTTCTCCTGTCGTGAACATATGAGATTACCGTACTGAGATTACCCTATCACAGACTTCTTATTCACCCTTGGAACACACAGAAGCCCTGCGCCCTGTGAATGCAAGGGCCGCGCCGGTTTGTAGGTCTTGACCAGGTAGGAAGGAGCCAGTCCATGAACAATTTTATAGACCATCAACAGGTCACTTAGATATGATTGGATTATGTGAAACCTGGCTTAAACCTACAGCTGTCCTCCCCTTAAATGAGGCCTGCCCACCAGCATATACATTTAGTCAACTCGTGATGCAAAGCACTCTTATTTATGAATCTGTTTTTAGCTTATGACAGGCTGGCGTTCTATCCTGGGTGTACTGCGCCTCACAATCTATGACTGCTGGGATAGGCTCCAGCCCCTCCGACCCTTAATTGGACTAAGCGGTTGAAGATGTGTATGTGTGGTTTAGCTTATTAGCTGTGGGGGTCACAAATATAACTCGTATGAGTATCTGATTCTCCGCTCTGCTCAGGATATTACACATTGCCAACGTCAGAAGAATAAAAATGAGCCATATTAGTTTGTCACTGTACATGAAGAGTTCAGGTGCAAAACCCCATAAATGCCACGCCCACGGAAAATGAGATAACCATTGCAAGAGAAAGCTTACTGAGGCTCGTTAAGTTCTGTCATGTTGTGAATGAGGCGAATTGTCTCCACACACACCCATATTCATACATCAGCTGATGAACAGTTCAGATCGCTCCAGTTTGCTCCTTTAAATCCACACCAGAAGAACTTTGTGACTGCATGCTTAGTTGGGCTTTGTGCCATGGAGTGGCGCAGAGAGGAGGAGGAGATGGAGAGAGCCAGAAGTGTGGCTCCACGCAGCTCTCGTCTCGCTTGTTTTCCCAAACATCAGGCATAGCAGCAGGTGAAACACCTGCAGGAGCGCGCTGAGGAGCACTGGAATGACACTTTAAGCTGACTTGGCGTCTCTGTCCTTCAGCATACTACAGCAATGAAACTGAATACGGTGCAGCAGGGATTAATTGTGCGCACGTCAGAGAAGAACACTGTCACGCTCTATTAAGGGTCATCACTAATCAAGACGGATCAACACGCTCAGTTGTCACCTCCATGACATGAGGTGAAATGGCAGTGGTGCGTGACATTCGTGGAAGAATTTTTTGACAGCCAAAAACATGCTCCACGAAGATCACGAATATCATGCACCAACACGCACTATTAAGAAACCTATTCAGATGCGTTAAGTCACATTAAGAATGTCAGGAATGTGCCAAGAATGATGCAAATATGACATTCATAACTCGTACTGCCTATGAGTAAACACAGCATTAGCATACATTAAAGTGATGTACTTATTGAGTTTTGCAAACAAACTAAAGGTGGAGATACCAGGTTTTGCAGCCAAATCTATTAAAGGTTGCTAATTAACATATATCTGAATAAAGATTGATTTTTGAGTTTCTACTATTTTGTTCAGTGCACCATAACCATTTCATAACAAGAAAAAATGATTCATGGAGATGTACAACTTCCATCCGGTAAATATCCTTATTTAAAAGAAGAGTGGTCTGGTGGAGATACTTGGTTTTGTGCCTGAACTCTTCATATGGGCCACCTGGCCAATATTCTGAATTCTTAGATGAATTTGGTGCATTTATCTCTAACTTGTCAACAAGTGCAGATAACATTCTGATCATTGGTGACGTTAACGTTCATATAAATAAGCCTCCTGATCCCCTCTGCAAATCATTTATGGAAATTGTGAATGCATTAGGATTTCTGCAATGACAACAACAACCTTATATATCAACAACAGCCTTATACATCACTATGGTGATGCATCAACTCCTCAACTAAGACTGATCTCAAAGCTAGACGACCTGATGGGTTAGCTTCACAAGTGGCAAATACCCACAGTCTTGTGGATAGTTTAAACTCAGTGCTCAAAAACTGCTCTCAACATGATTGCGCCACCTTTTTTAAAACTGCGCTCCCCGAAAACACAGTCACCTTAGTTCAATGATTACCTGCGTTACGTCAAGCATAAGGTTAGAGGTCTAGAACGGAAATGGCGTAGTTCAAAATTAGAAGTATTCCACCTTGCATGGCGTGATGCTATCTTAGACTATACGCATGCATTATTGGCTACAAAGCGGACTTATTACTCTGATTTGATCAACAAAAACAAGCATAACTCAAAGTTCTTGTTCGACTTGTACTTGATAGGCTGGAAAATCATTTTGGGATTACTGAGAGTGCCCTGCATGGCTGACGTCATACTTGATCTGTCATACTCACTGTGTTTTGTAAAGTAACACTACCTATTATCTTAGTGACATGAAATTTGGGGTTCCACAGGGGTCTGTATTAGGCCCCCTGCTTGTCTCCCTTTATATAGCACCCCTTGGGCACATATTGCGGTGTTTTGGTATTACCTTTCACTGATATGATGATGATACTCTGTTATACATGCCGATAACTGCTGGTAATCTCGTTCACATAAAATCCTTACAAGATTGGCTTGCATCAGTGAGAAGGTGGATGTCTGGAAACATCCTATTTTTAAACTCTGATAAGACTGAAATGATGGTTCTTGGTCCAGTGAGACATCGGCATCAATTTGACCAGTTAACGCTTAGCCTAGGCTTGTGTGTCATACATAACACTGACAAAGTGAGGAACCTTGGGATAATTTTTAATCCTACATTGTCCTTTGACCTCCATATTAGAAATATTATGAGGACTGATTTCTTCCCCCTTCGAAATATAGCAAAGATTCATCCTATCCTTTCTATGGCTGATGTTGAGACCCTGATCCATGCGTTTATCTCTTCTAGATTGGACTACTGCAATGTTCTATTTTCTGGTTTACCGCAGTCCAGCATTAGGGCTCTCCAACTGGTTCAAAAGTCTGCTGCCAGACTTTTGACATGAAGCAGAAAGTTCGACCACATTACACACATTTTGTCATCCCTTCACTGGCTTCCTGTCCCGGTGAGATCAGATTTAAGGTTCTGCTAGTAGTCTGTAAAAGTGTTCATGGGCTGGCACCTCCCTACCTAGCTGACCTAATTAAACCTTATGTACTGGCCCCGGGCTTTGCGTTCTCAGGGCGCAGAACTACTTTGTGTCCCTAGGGTGAATAAGAAGTCTGATAGTCATAGAGCTTTCTCTTATCGTGCCCCTGTTCTGTGGAATGATCTCCCTGCGTCAATAAAATACACAGATTCTGTGGAGACTTTCAAGTCCAGATTTAAGACGCACTTTCTTTCCCTTTCGTATGGCTAGCATAGTCACATAGTCACTGAATATATTCTTCGACTTCAATCAATGGACTTTACATCAATCATTAAGGAACACAAACAGTATGTGAATGTATAATGAATCTGTCTGGAGGCCGAAGTTCTCAAAAATTGACTGACTGTGCAAGAAGGAGAAGTGTGAGGAAAGCCAGCAAGACACCCAGACAACCCAGAAGAAGTTCTGGGCTTCTGTGGCTGTGATTGGAGATCAGGGGTCGAAATACAGTTTTTAACCGACTTGCACTGTTGCTAGTAACAAAAAAATTACTTGCACCAAAAAAAAGTTACTTGCACAACCGAAAGTCAGTCTTATATCAACCTTAATACTCCTCCTCTGATGTCTCAGACTCTTCCTCTCTGGTGAGAGTTTGAGGGGACAGCAGCAGCAGCAGCAGTGGCAGACAGTTTTTTATTCATGTGCGCATGTGAACAAATCATCCTTGAAGATTGTTTTATTTATTAACTACACAGATGTATAATAAAACAAATGGTGACTGGTTTATAACACAATTATGACAGAGTTTGAGGGGAGAGAGAGAGAGGAACTATGGAGCCCTGGAAGTGTCATTGCAAAATGTTTTGCATGTGGAAAGAATGTGCGCACGTTTTATTATATTGTGCGCTCATTTTATGATATTGTGTGCTCGTTTTATGATATTGTGTGCACGTTTTATGACATTGTGCGCTAGTTTTATGATATTGTGTGCATGTTTTATGATACTGTGCACACGTTTTAAGCATTGTTTGAGTAAAACAAGGGCACAATCTACTTAAACGTGGCCACAATTTCTAAAACGTGCACTCAATATTGTCTTGACATATAAATGTTGGCTCTTAGTCAACAAACGAGGAGACAGTGTTACACATTTCCCCATTAGAAATGGATGTGGTCAGAGTGTATCATCATGGTAAATATGCCAGAGTTAGCACAAGTGCTAAATTTCATCCGTTGTCCATTCGCAGGTACAAACATTTAACAATAAATCTGACAACACAGACATTTGGCATTATACCAGACACATACAACTTGACAACAAACTATTTACAATAAAAGGATCAGTCTGAAAATTAAAAGAGACAAAAAAGCATAATTATCTATGGCTATATTATGGCTATTATCTATGGCTATTAATTTGTGGGCAAAATTAAAGGAAAACGTGCGCACAAATTACCATGGCCAGAAAAAAAACATCACTTTAAGTGACCTCTCCCGTGTTCCGTAAAAGAACCGCAGCGGCAGCCAGTTTTTTTTTTCACAGCATGCGCGCGCGAACTAATCATCCATGAAGATAATTTTATTAACTACACAGATGTATAATAAAACAAATGGTGACTGGTTTATAACACAATGATGACAGAGTTTGAGGGCAGAGAGAGAGGAACTGCAGCGGCAGCCAGTTTTTTTCTTTTCTTTGTTTACATGTGCGTGCGAGAACACAACAGAGCACAGCAACTCGCTCCGTGTGTGAGAGTCATATGAATAAAACGTGAGACTGGGCTGCATGGTCTCACAACATGGTGAGTGAGTTGTTGAGAACTGCCTCCTCCAGACAGATTCATCTAACAGTAACACACTGTTTGGATGACTTAGATGGATTCAGTGAGTTAGATATATTCATGTGTTCATCCCCTGATTTGTTTGAAGAAGACTGGATGTAAAAGTGATTATTTACTTAATGGTGCCATTACTTATACAACCCACTATTTAGGGTTTTATATTTTATTTCCCCCACCACGATAAGGGTAGGAAGCCAGTCAGACCTGGCAGGCCCAAACGTATTGTGAGGGTCTGCTGGGAACGACTGGCGGAACCCTCTGTCAGCGAGGTCTTCAACTCCCACCTCCGGGAGACCTTCTCCCAGATCCCGGGGGAGGTTGGAGACATGGAGTCCGAGTGGACCATGTTCTCCACCTCCATTGTCGATGCGGCTGCTTGTAGCTGTGGTCACAAGGTCTCTGGTGGCTGTCGCAACGGCAATCCCCGAACCCGGTGGTGGACACCGGAAGTAAGGGATGCCGTCAAGCTGAAGAAGGAGTCCTACTTATCTTTGTTGGTAGGTGGGACCACAGAGGCAGCTGACAGGTACCGGCAGCCCGTGCGGTCGCAGAGGCAAAAACTCGGGTCTGGGAGGAGTTCGGGGAGGCTATGGAGGAGGACTATTGGTCGGTCTCAAAGAGATTCTGGCAAACCGTCCGACGCCTCAGGAGGCGGAAGCAGGTCTCCACCAGCAGTGCGGGTGGGGAGCTGTTGACCCTTACTGGGGATGTTGTTGGGCGGTGGAAGGAGTACTTCGAGGATCTCCTCAATCCCATCGTCACGTCTTCCGAAGAGGAAGCAGAGACTGGGGACTCAGAGGCGGACTGATCCATTACCCAGGCCGAAGTCACCGAGGTGGTTAGAAAGCTCCTCGGTGGCAAGGCCCCTGGGGTGGATGAAATCTGTCCTGAGTACCTTAAGTCTCTGGATGTTGTGGGGCTGTCTTGGCTGACATGCCTCTGCAACATCGTGTGGCGATCGGGGACAGTGCCTCTGGATTGGCAGACCGGGGTGGTGGTCCCTCTGTTTAAGAAGGGGGACCGGAGGGTGTGTTCCAACTATAGGGGGATCACACTCCTCAGCCTCCCCGGTAAGGTCTATTCCAGAGGACTGGAGAGGAGAATCCGACCGATTGTCGAACCTCGGATTCAAGAGGAGCAGTGTGGTTTTCGTCCTGGTCGCGGCACACTGGACCAGCTCTACACGCTCCATCGGGTGCTCGAGGGTTCATGGGAGTTCGCCCAACCAGTCCACATGTGTTTTGTGGATCTGGAGAAGGCGTTCGACCATGTCCCTTGGGGCACCCTGTGGGGAGTGCTCCGGGAGTACGGGGTCCGGGGTCCTTTGCTAAGGGCTATCCGGTCCCTGTACGACCATGCAGGAGCTTGGTTCGCATTGCCGGTAGTAAGTCAAACCTGTTTCCAGTGCACGTTGGCCTCCGCCAGGGCTGCCCTTTGTCACCGGTTCTGTTCATTATTTTTACGGAGAGAATTTCTAGGCGCAGCCAGGGTGTAGAGGGGGTCTGGTTTGGGAACCACAGAATCTTGTCTCTGCTGTTTGTGGACAATGTGGTTCTGTTGGCTTCGTCAAATCAGGACCTTCAGTGTGCACTGGGGCGGTTTGCAACCGAGTGTGAAGTGTCCGGGATGAAAATCAGCACCTCCTAATCCCAGGCCATGGTTCTCGACCGGAAAAAGGGGCTTTGCACTCTTCACGTCGGTGGAGTGTCCTTGCCTCAAGTGGAGGAGTTTAAGTATCTCTGGGTCTTGTTCACGAGTGAGGGACGGATGGAGCGTCAGATCGATAGACAGATCGGTGCAGCATCTGCAGTGATGCAGTCGCTGTATCGGACCATCATGGTGAAGAGAGAGCTGAGTAGGGGGGCAAAGCTCTCGATTTACTGATCGATCTACGTTCCGATCCTCACCTATGGTCATGAGATTTGGCTCATGAGTGAAAGAACGAGATCGCGAGTACAAGCGGCCAAGATGACTTTCCTCCGCAGGGTGGCTGGGCGCTCCCTTAGAGATAGGGTGAGGAGCTCGGTCACTCGGGAGGAGCTCGGAGTCGAGCCACTTCTCCTCCACATCGAAAGGAGTCAGTTGAGGTGGCTCGGGCATCTTTTCCGGATGCCCCCTGGACGCCTCGCTGGAGAGGTGTTCCGGGCATGTTCCACTGGGAGGAGGCCCCAGGGAAGACCCAGGACACGCTAGAGGGACTACATCTCTCGGCTGGCTTGGGAATGCCTTGGGGTTCCCCTGGAGGAGCTGGGGGAGGTGTGTGTGGATTGGGAGGTCTGGGCGGCTTTGCTTGAGCTGCTGCCCCCGCGACCTGACTCCGGATAAAGCGGAAGAAAATGGATGGATGGATGGATGGATGGATGGATGTTTTATTTCATTTATGTCATATTGGATATTATTTTTCACTGTGAGTTTAAAGTGCATTTTAGAATTTTTTTTACATTTTATTTTATTTTTTTATGTCATTTCAAAATTAAGACATGCAACAGCTCAAGGCTTCAGAGTTATTTCATGTTACTGTATTAGATAAGTATAAGCTCAAAAATTTATATTTTCTGGAAAAAAGAAACCCTTTGTTGCATTTTTATAGTCTTTCTGACATCAACACACTGTGGTATGCCAAATTTAGAAATGTATCAAATGAGGTAACATCCCGTTATTGTCAAATGTGTGAAATGATCCAGATTCATCGCCCCGTGTTTTCAGAAACACGTGCTTCTGTAGGTGGGGGACAACAAGAGCCGCTTTGACATTTTGAAGCAGGGACCCCAGCAGGGGGGCGAGGGACTGCAGTCTGTGATTGTACTTGATGCCCCCCCTTACAAAACAGCAGCTTTCAGTAGGTACAAAAGCAGCTGTATGCGCCTTCACACTGGTGCAGTTTGATGTGAGGCCTCTTGTAAATCAAAGCAGTATCAACGCAGACAGCCTGAATGCCACACAAGTCAGCCGCCGCCTCATGTCATACTCCACGTTCTTCCTGATCCTGCATTGAAGCTGACTAAACACAAGCCCCATTTTCTTCAAAGCTATGCAAATTAGCCACGTTGCTAAGTGGATTCCTCTTCTTTCTCTCTTTTTTCTTGTTGCTGTGCCTAAAGGCTGATTAGGGCCAATTCTATCTACAGAATACATACACACCTCCATACGGCACGGCGCTGCTCCTCTCGGGGATTCTACCTTTCTCATAACACAAATCTGCTTTAATGGAGCAGTTGTTGAATTTAAAGTGAAAACAACCTACATTTCTATTCTGTAACAATATTAAAAAGGGTAAAATGGGAGGTGTGTGTAGAAAATGTCAGGACAGATGCATCTGGGTCATTACAGACAGGACGCCCTAGATGACAAAGGATGTCCAGACCCTGATCAGAGCTCATAACGCTCTTCAGCACTGCCAGAGCTGACCTGAGGAGGGGCACAAAACAGCCTAAGGACTCCCACAAAAAGAAAACAGAAGGATACGTGATGGACAAAAGGGAAAGGGAAGTCTGGGGTTCCCTGCTACAGCTGTTGCCCCCACAACCTGATCCTGGATAAGCGGTTGAAGATGAATGAAAGAATGAACATGACAGACAATAACCAATATTTGATGTGGATGGGCATCCAGATCCGAATCAACTACCCCCCCCCCCCCCCCCCCCAACATCCTCCAGCATTAGCAGCACATTGGCAGAGGAGCTAAACAGGTCGGTTAGAGACCACATCACACACCTGCAGTCACTCTATCCCCCTGGTTCCAGCACCTCAACTCTGTCTCTCCAGGAGCATGAGGTGAGGAAAAATCTAAGAGCAGGAAAGCTGCTGGCCCTGATGGCATCCCAGGGGTGATGATTAAAGTATGTGCAGACCAACTGGCAGGGATTCTCACCAAAATCTTCAACCTCTCCCTGACACATGGCACCTTTCCCACATGTCTGAAGGCCTCCACCATCATTCCCATCCCTCAAAAAAACCTGCCATAGATAGCCTGAATGATTACAAACCCATCACCCTGACATCTAGGATCATGAAGTGCCTGCAGTGATCAGTCTCCCAAGCACATCAGAGACGGCGTGTGCGGATGAATTTGTAATTAAAAGTGGCTTGCAGAACAATATACAAAGCAAAAAAAAAAAGTCTACTACTTGTTCAGTAAAATAAAATTATCTTACTTTAGTCCTTCACATGGCATTCGCACCATGTTTAACATATCAGTCCACTTATTGAACTTTCAACATAAGAACAAAAGCATAATGAAAACCATTAAGTAAATACTGTCATTAAGGAGGTGTGGTCACCATTTTAATTCTGGGCAAGTTAGTGATTTGCGCACATAGAAGTTCAAGAAACAGGTGGAATATGCCGGAAAGCTGCGCATGTTGGCAAAGCCACAAACGGAGGAACAAGGGAAACAATATTTCCTTCCATAAGTAAGTGGTTTTGGTTCTTCTTGTCACTTTGTCCGTGATATTTGGATGATAAATAGCTGTATGTGTCCTGCCGTACCTGTGTGGCCCGATGACACGGACCATTAACTCTTCACTTATGTCTAGTTGATATTTTGGGCTCTCACTGCGGTATTGTATCACTTCCTGTTCCGGTGCACAGCGGTGTTTTTCTGTATCTGTTAGCTGTTTAATCTGCGCAGTTAGATTGATCTAGTTATCTAGATTACGATTTGTTTCCCAATGTAATCTTTACGTGCCTTAACTAAAGCACTCCTTCTGCTGAATCACCTCTAAATTATTTACACATTATTCACTTTGCGTGTTTTTAGGAATCTGCTAGCTTAGCGTAGCTACTAGCTCTTAGCCGATTTAGCATGGCGGCTTATCCTGTCTCTCCCGCACTTTTCTGCTCTGGGTGTGAAATGTTTAGTTATTCCTCGGCCTCCTTTAGCAGTAACGGTACTTGTAATAAGTGTAGCTTATTCGTAGCTTTGGAGGCCAGGCTGGGCGAATTGGAGACTCGGCTCCGCACCGTGGAAAATTCTACAGCTAGCCAGGCCCCTGTAGTCAGTGCGGACCAAGGTAGCTTAGCCGCCGTTAGTTACCCCCTGGCAGATCCCGAGCAGCCGGGAAAGCAGGCCGACTGGGTGACTGTGAGGAGGAAGCGTAGTTCTAAACAGAAGCCCCGTGTACACCGCCAACCCGTTCACATTTCTAACCGTTTTTTCCCCACTCGACGACACACCCGCCGAGGATCAAACTCTGGTTATTGGCGACTCTGTTTTGAGAAATTTGAAGTTAGCGACACCAGCAACCATAGTCAATTGTCTTCCGGGGACCAGAGCAGGCGACATTGAAGGAAATTTGAAACTGCTGGCTAAGGCTAAGCGTAAATTTGGTAAGATTGTAATTCACGTCGGCAGTAATGACACCCGGTTACGCCAATCGGAGGTCACTAAAATTAACATTAAATCGGTGTGTAACTTTGCAAAAACAATGTCGGACTCTGTAGTTTTCTCTGGGCCCCTCCCCAATCGGACCGGGAGTGATATGTTTAGCCGCATGTTCTCCTTGAATTGCTGGCTGTCTGAGTGGTGTCCAAAAAATGAGGTGGGCTTCATAGATAATTGGCAAAGCTCCTGGGGAAAACCTGGTCTTGTTAGGAGAGACGGCATCCATCCCACTTTGGATGGAGCAGCTCTCATTTCTAGAAATCTGGCCAATTTTCTTAAATCCTCCAAACCGTGACTATCCAGGGTTGGGACCAGGAGGCAGAGTTGTAGTCTTACACACCTCTCTGCAGCTTCTCTCCCCCTGCCATCCCCTCATTACCCCATCCCCGTAGAGACGGTGTCTGCTCCCAGACCACCAATAACCAGCAAAAATCTATTTAAGCATAAAAATTCAAAAAGAAAAAATAATATAGCACCTTCAACTGCACCACAGACTAAAACAGTTAAATGTGGTCTATTAAACATTAGGTCTCTCTCTTCTAAGTCCCTGTTGGTAAATGATATAATAATTGATCAACATATTGATTTATTCTGCCTTACAGAAACCTGGTTACAGCAGGATGAATATGTTAGTTTAAATGAGTCAACACCCCCGAGTCACACTAACTGTCAGAATGCTCGTAGCACGGGCCGGGGTGGAGGATTAGCAGCAATCTTCCATTCCAGCTTATTAATTAATCAAAAACCCAGACAGAGCTTTAATTCATTTGAAAGCTTGACTCTTAGTCTTGTCCATCCAAATTGGAAGTCCCAAAAACCAGTTTTATTTGTTATTGTCTATCGTCCACCTGGTCGTTACTGTGAGTTTCTCTGTGAATTTTCAGACCTTTTGTCTGACTTAGTGCTTAGCTCAGATAAGATAATTATAGTGGGCGATTTTAACATCCACACAGATGCTGAGAATGACAGCCTCAACACTGCATTTAATCTATTATTAGACTCTATTGGCTTTGCTCAAAAAGTAAATGAGTCCACCCACCACTTTAATCATATCTTAGATCTTGTTCTGACTTATGGTATGGAAATAGAAGACTTAACAGTATTCCCTGAAAACTCCCTTCTGTCTGATCATTTCTTAATAACATTTACATTTACTCTGATGGACTACCCAGCAGTGGGGAATAAGTTTCATTACACCAGAAGTCTTTCAGAAAGCGCTGTAACTAGGTTTAAGGATATGATTCCTTCTTTATGTTCTCTAATGCCATATACCAACACAGTGCAGAGTAGCTACCTAAACTCTGTAAGTGAGATAGAGTATCTCGTCAATAGTTTTACATCCTCATTGAAGACAACTTTGGATGCTGTAGCTCCTCTGAAAAAGAGAGCTTTAAATCAGAAGTGCCTGACTCCGTGGTATAACTCACAAACTCGTAGCTTAAAGCAGATAACCCGTAAGTTGGAGAGGAAATGGCTTCTCACTAATTTAGAAGATCTTCACTTAGCCTGGAAAAAGAGTCTGTTGCTCTATAAAAAAAGCCCTCCGTAAAGCTAGGACATCTTTCTACTCATCACTAATTGAAGAAAATAAGAACAACCCCAGGTTTCTTTTCAGCACTGTAGCCAGGCTGACAAAGAGTCAGAGCTCTATTGAGCTGAGTATTCCATTAACTTTAACTAGTAATGACTTCATGACTTTCTTTGCTAACAAAATTTTAACTATTAGAGAAAAAATTACTCATAACCATCCCAAAGACGTATCGTTATCTTTGGCTGCTTTCAGTGATGCCGGTATTTGGTTAGACTCTTTCTCTCCGATTGTTCTGTCTGAGTTATTTTCATTAGTTACTTCATCCAAACCATCAACATGTTTATTAGACCCCATTCCTACCAGGCTGCTCAAGGAAGCCCTACCATTATTTAATGCTTTGATCTTAAATATGATCAATCTATCTTTGTTAGTTGGCTATGTACCACAGGCTTTTAAGGTGGCAGTAATTAAACCATTACTTAAAAAGCCATCACTTGACCCAGCTATCTTAGCTAATTATAGACCAATCTCCAACCTTCCTTTTCTCTCAAAAATTCTTGAAAGGGTAGTTGTAAAACAGCTAACTGATCATCTGCAGAGGAATGGTCTATTTGAAGAGTTTCAGTCAGGTTTTAGAATTCATCATAGTACAGAAACAGCATTAGTGAAGGTTACAAATGATCTTCTTATGGCCTCGGACAGTGGACTCATCTCTGTGCTTGTTCTGTTAGACCTCAGTGCTGCTTTTGATACTGTTGACCATAAAATTTTATTACAGAGATTAGAGCATGCCATAGGTATTAAAGGCACTGCGCTGCGGTGGTTTGAATCATATTTGTCTAATAGATTACAATTTGTTCATGTAAATGGGGAATCTTCTTCACAGACTAAAGTTAATTATGGAGTTCCACAAGGTTCTGTGCTAGGACCAATTTTATTCACTTTATACATGCTTCCCTTAGGCAGTATTATTAGACAGTATTGCTTAAATTTTCATTGTTACGCAGATGATACCCAGCTTTATCTATCCATGAAGCCAGAGGACACACACCAATTAGCTAAACTGCAGGATTGTCTTACAGACATAAAGACATGGATGACCTCTAATTTCCTGCTTTTAAACTCAGATAAAACTGAAGTTATTGTACTTGGCCCCACAAATCTTAGAAACATGGTGTCTAACCAGATCCTTACTCTGGATGGCATTACCCTGACCTCTAGTAATACTGTGAGAAATCTTGGAGTCATTTTTGATCAGGACATGTCATTCAAAGCGCATATTAAACAAATATGTAGGACTGCTTTTTTGCATTTACGCAATATCTCTAAAATCAGAAAGGTCTTGTCTCAGAGTGATGCTGAAAAACTAATTCATGCATTTATTTCCTCTAGGCTGGACTATTGTAATTCATTATTATCAGGTTGTCCTAAAAGTTCCCTAAAAAGCCTTCAGTTAATTCAAAATGCTGCAGCTAGAGTACTAACGGGGACTAGAAGGAGAGAGCATATCTCACCCATATTGGCCTCTCTTCATTGGCTTCCTGTTAATTCTAGAATAGAATTTAAAATTCTTCTTCTTACTTATAAGGTTTTGAATAATCAGGTCCCATCTTATCTTAGGGACCTCGTAGTACCATATCACCCCAATAGAGCGCTTTGCTCTCAGACTGCAGGCTTACTTGTAGTTCCTAGGGTTTGTAAGAGTAGAATGGGAGGCAGAGCCTTCAGCTTTCAGGCTCCTCTCCTGTGGAACCAGCTCCCAATTCAGATCAGGGAGACAGACACCCTCTCTACTTTTAAGATTAGGCTTAAAACTTTCCTTTTTGCTAAAGCTTATAGTTAGGGCTGGATCAGGTGACCCTGAACCATCCCTTAGTTATGCTGCTATAGACGTAGACTGCTGGGGGGTTCCCATGATGCACTGTTTCTTTCTCTTTTTGCTCTGTATGCACCACTCTGCATTTAATCATTAGTGATCGATCTCTGCTCCCCTCCACAGCATGTCTTTTTCCTGGTTCTCTCCCTCAGCCCCAACCGGTCCCAGCAGAAGACTGCCCCTCCCTGAGCCTGGTTCTGCTGGAGGTTTCTTCCTGTTAAAAGGGAGTTTTTCCTTCCCACTGTAGCCAAGTGCTTGCTCACAGGGGGTCGTTTTGACCGTTGGGGTTTTACATAATTATTGTGTGGCCTTGCCTTACAATATAAAGCGCCTTGGGGCAACTGTTTGTTGTGATTTGGCGCTATATAAAAAATTGATTGATTGACTGATTGATTTTCCACTGCTAGACCAGTGTCAAGTTAAAATAGTTAGTGATTAAAATTGTTTGACAAGACAGGGGATTTTTTTTTTATTTGCACCTTAAAATAATGAGATTATAATGACCTGCGCTGTGCTGCTCACAGTCACACCCACACATAGAGATGTGTACACACACCACTGACTTCATGAATGAAACTCGGTCAATAAAGGATAATTGTGTAAAAATATAATATATATATATAAATGTATTGTAATGGTTTTAGGAGCCGCGCTGCGTTGAACAGAGCAGCAACTCAGCCCAGCAGCGTAGCTTAACAGCGCAGATCCATGTAACTTTGAACACTAATATTTGGGAATGTGTGTGTGTCAGAGTAAGTTTAATACTTTCCTGACATAATTTAATGTCATTTAATTTTACTGTTTCGATATCCAGGTCAAAATTACATTTTTTAACACGTATTTTGCGAGCATTTCTCTCAGTGTGTTCAGTCGCTAATAATATAATAATATCATAAAATGCATTAAAATTGTAATCCTGCAAACTTATCCCCATTTTTACTAAATATACCTGTAATCTGAATACGTCTTTTTTTCTGTAACTGTAGTGGAATACAGTTACTTTTTTTGTATCCTAATTACGTAATGCCGTTACATGTATTCCGTTACTCCCCAAGCCTGCAGAACAGTCGCTCTCTGTTTCCATCTCTCCGGCCTGCCTCCCTTCAGCTGACACACTGTCTCCTCGAGGAGTGGCTCCTTGCTCCCTTTAATCACTCCTCATTAGTGCAGAGGCCCGTTCACTTACAGTGAAGAGATTAATAAGTCGCTGGCAGTGGGTCCTGTTCACCAGATGCCAGAAAGACTGTGGGGGTGGGGATGCTAGGAACGGGACAAGAAGAGCACTACTGCCACTGTGACCCCTCCCTCTATAATACGGTGCACTGGGATGATGGAGGGAGGAGTGATTTTGGCCTGATCATCATCATCATCATAATTATTTTTACTGGTGGTGGAAAATGTGTTGTTGCTGTTGTGACAACTAAAAACAGCACTTCTACTTACTGAAGTCATTTTCATTCCTTCTTATCATTATCTCTTCATCATCATTATCACCATTACGATCGGTCACGGCATTATAATCTTAATTGTTCCCAGCATCATCGTAACATAATGTACCTATGCACTAATGATAACTGCAAGATGTGGAGAAAAAGCTTTTTTAATGCAGAATAAATAATGCAAATACAAAACAAGCAGCTGAAAATCATTCAGCTGCTCGCTTGTGATTCATTCTTCTTCTTCTGCACCTCTCTCTGCTGCTCCTTGTCTTGGTTTGAAAGACATACCAGAAAAAAAGGTTAGAAACCAGAAGATGTTTCTGAAGTCTCCATGTGGATGTGCATCGGCAGTAAGAGCACTGAGAGAACCGAGAGATTCCCACAGACTATTGATCATTGCCACTGCTCGAGTAAAGCATTGCTGCATGTGTATATAACCTGTGTCAAGTTCACGATGGCCAACAACCAACCGTACTTAATGTATTCACTCTCTCACTCTTACTCATCTTCAAACACTGATCTGTGAACAAGTTGAGGGGACGACAGCTCCAGCAGGGGACCTGAATCTTCCCTTTCCTGGGCCACATTAAACACCTCTAACTGGCCAGTGTGGAGATATAATCTCTCCACCTAGTCCCGCGTCTTCGTTGGGGTCTCCTGCTCCGGCATCCTTACCAGATGCTCAAACCAACTCAACCAACTCAGCTGGCTCCGTTCAACACAAAGGAGCAACGGCAGTACTCCCGCAGCACCTCCCACAGTATCTCCCGGGATACCCGATCATATGCCTTCTCCAAGTCCACAAAACACATGTAGACTTGGTGGACATACTCCCAGGCCCCCTCCAGGATCCTTGTGAAAGTGAAGAGTTGGTCAGTTGTTCCACAACCAGGACAGAATCTGCATTGTTCCTCTTCAATCTGATGTTCAACTATCGGCCAAACCCTCCTTTCCAGCACCCTGGAGTAGCCTTTACCAGGGAGGCTGAGTAGTGTGATGCCCCTGTAGTTGGCACACACTCTCTGGTCCCCTTTTAAAATATGGGCACCAACACCCCTGTTTGCCACTACTTAGGCACTGTTCCAGACCTCCACACAATGTTAAAGAGATGTCTCATCCAAGACAGTTCCTCCACACCCAGAGCCTTCAGTAGTTCTGGATGGATCTTTTCAATCCTAGGGGCTTTGCCACTGCAACATTGTTTGACTACTTCAGTGACTTTCACCAAGAAAATTCATGATGATCCCCCATCAGCTCCCAGCTCTGCTCATACGACAGAGGGTGATCCAGTCAGATGCAGAAGCTCCTCAAGGTGTTCCTTCCAGAGACCAATTACCTCCTCAGTTGAGGTCAACAGAGTCCCATCCCTACTGTAAACAGCCTGGATGGTTCTCCGTTTTCCTCTCTTGAGGTGCCTCATGGTCTGCCAGAAGCACCCTGGTGTCAACCAAAAGTCCTTCTCCATGGTTGCTCTTAACTCCTCTCGCACCCACTGCTTTGTCTGCCTCACAGCAGAGGTTGCCACCTTTCTGGCCTGTTGGTGCCTTGCTGCTGCCTTTGGAGTCCTCCAAGACAGCATATCCCAGAAAGACTCCTTCTTCAGTCCGACAGCTTCTTTGACCACCGGTGTCCACGACGGTGTTCGAGGATTACTGCACCTTGAGGCACCTAAGACCTTCAGTCCACAGGTCTCCAATGGGGCATGAATTTATTCAATTTAATTCAATTTTTTTATTTGTATAGTGGCAAATCACAACAAAGCTGCCTAAAGGAACTTCACATGAGAAGGTTCTAACCTCACCAACCCCCTCAGCAAGAACACAGATAACAATGGTAAGAAAAAATTCCCTCTGGTGATAATGAGGAAGAAAACTCAAGCAGACCAGACCCACTGCTTAGACCATTCTAACATTTACATGGTTTCTACAGATTGTACAATAGTTTCTTTACAAACAGAAGAAACAGATAATTCTACAAAACAAGCACATGATAAGAAAAGGCCCTGTGGCCTGCTGACTTTTTTATAACCTTCGGGAGATAAAATAGTTGTGCACCCTTAGAACACAGAGCAGATGATGGTACGTAGGGTGGAATTAGGTCAGCTAAGTGCTGAGGCGCTAATCCATAAATAACTTTATATAATAATAGCAGAACCTTATATTCAGACCCCACAGAGACAGGAAGTCACTGAAGGGAAGCTAAATTGGAGACCCCTAATGCTGGACTGTGGTAAACCAGAAAATACAACACTGCAGTAGTCCAATCTAGAAGAGACAAACGCAGAGTCTCCGCATTGGTCATAGACAGGATGGGAGGAATTTTTACTGTTATGAAGGTGGAAGAAAGCCATCCTTGTGTTTTCATGGTTGAGCAGGTGAAAGAGGTGATGGTCTAGTGGTTAAATGTTGGGCTTCTGACATCAGTGTGTGAGTGTGTTAGTGTGAATGGGTGAATGTGAGGCATCGCTGTAAAGTGCTTTGAGCATCTGATGCAGATGGAAAAGCACTATATAAATGCAGTCAATTTATAACAGAATTTTCAGGCAATCACAAACTTCCATCCACCCTCTTTAGTCACAGTCAAATGTGTAAGACGTCCCAGAGGCCCTTACATATGCTGTAATCTGGCAGACCTTCCCACCATTTCCACCACTGTCATGTTGTAGGTGTTACTAAGTCTGCAAAGTGAAGAATTATCAACTTAGATTCAGTCCAGTACCTGTTTTTAATTAATTATTTTTTTGTCTTGTTCCCACTGAATTACACCAGGTTTAGTGCCATGCGCTTCCATCACAGATGTTCAGAATAATGTGACAGTAAAACTACCAACAAAGATGGTTCAAGGCAATAAACAGCTCCCAGTTTATATTTACTTCCTCTAAGTGGATGATGGTTTTGCATCTGTTTGTTTGTCAGCAGGATCACTTGAAAAATTATGGATTTGTTTAAAATTCAATTTAAGGACATTTCGATTTTTATAAGAGGTGCAAACTGAGATTTATTTATTTTCTCATGACAATGCAGGTATTAATTGGCACTTCATTTAACTCTGTAAGATTACCATTTTAGTCACATGTAAAATTTAATCTATGGGTGGGTGCTTTGCATCAGCAAAAAAAAAGAAAAAAAAAGAAAAATGCAAGATATATAAACATGCAATCTGATCAAAATAATTTTCAATGTGTGTAATGTATAATGCATTATATTAAGGTATGTTATTTGTCCAAGCAAATTACTAAATTCCTGTGCAGAAATTCAATCACAAAGGCATTTTTGTACTTGAGCCATCATACATACAGCCATCAGTCATCATACATGTTTTACAACCACAATTCCAATGAAGTTTGGATGTTGTGTAAAATGTAAATTCAAAACAGAATACAATGATTTTCAAATCCTCTTCAACCTATATTCAATTGAATACACCACAAAGACAAAATATTAAATAAAAGAGAAAAATAACTGGTGCAACACAGAAATAAGTGCCAGACAATTCTAATAAGGTGCTGAAAGCAAAAATGTACACGGGACTAACGTTTCGATGTGAGAGTCACATCTTCCTCAGAGTCCTCTGAGGAGTGCCTCAGAGGCGTCTTAAATAGGAGGCGTTGTGTTTAACACTGGTGCATCACACATGGTGCAGGCAAATTTGGGGCATGTCCAAGTCATCCTCCCTTTCTACTGAGTGCAAAGGCAGTAACACATGAACTGCACTTATCATTAGCTATGGGTGTGTTATCCAACGATCCCTGTAAACTGGAGTGCACCAAGTGCACGGAAGTGTGGTTTTGTGTGTATAAGTGAGTGCAGTGAGACAGAGAACGTGCTGGAAGCTGCTTTAAAAGCATTAACACATATATGGACACTGAGGCCTTTACAACAAGCCCCAAACCTTGGGTGCCGCAAAATGAACCCTAAAAGGAAGTGCCAAAGCTTGTCGTTCCTTATTTGGCCATTTGAGGCTGTTTCCAGAATTGAGTTTTTTGCTCATCATTTTAAGCTATTTAATCCATAAAGTCATTAATAAGTAGGGACATGGTTGCTTTGAGTGGAAGGTCTGTGCTGGTGAACTACCTCCAGAGACCCTAGAGAACAGGCAACTGCCACTAACACTGGCCGCTAGAACCAGCTGCTAACACTGGCTGTTATCACTTGCTGCTAGAACTGGCTAATATGCATATGTCGCAGACATGAATGAGCAAAGCTCTTCAGCATCTCATCATGTAATTTAGGTCCTTCAGACTTTTTCTGAGCAAATGCTTCAGGGGAGCATTAGTATGACTAAAACCTTTCAGCTTTGGTGGGGGGAGCTCACCCCCCAGATTACCTGCATTTTTAAGCATTTTTTTTTCTTTTTTTGGATTTCAGCTTCTGGGAGGGTTCCACCCCTCAGACCCCCCTAATTACAGCCCTCTTAACCCCCTGCCACTTTAAGAATTTTTTTTTTTTTTTTAAATATAGATGTAAATTAATATTCAAAGTTTTCAGCTAGTTGACAGTAGGGCTGTACAATATAGACAAATGATCATATCTCAATATTGTCATATCAATATGATATACAATATGACTATGATTTGACACAAAGTGCAGCAACAGCGAAAATTACACCTTCTTAAACAAAACAGTAATAATACCACACTCATTTTGCACTCATCATAAGGTTAGAATACTGTGCTGTTGTGTGGGCCACTGAAGAGGAGGTACTGCTGGCCCACCACCACCAGAGGGCGCCCTGCTTGGAGTGCGGGCTCCAAGCACGAGAGGGCGCCAGACCCAGAAGAAGTGACAGCTGTCACTCATCGCACCAGCTGTCACTCATCTACACCACTATATAAGCCGGACTGCAACTCCACCTTCCCGCCGAGAAATCGACTACCGAAGAGGTAATTTTCTCTGCTGACTCTATCGTTGAGTGATAATCTGAGCTTCTTTTGCAGCCATTATCCTGTGGTGTTCGTCCTTGTCTGTGGGATTGGCGTTTGGTGTGACAGCGACGGCTTCGCCTCACACCCCAAACCAGATAAGTGGATTAAACAGGAGCTGCACGAGTGTGTGATTGGAGGTGGAGGTGCTCCCTCCTAACTGTGTGCAGACTGTGGATTACTGAGTGTGCGGACTCACACTCATTCATCTTGTCTTTGCTTTCTGCCAGCAGTACCAGGGTCGACAGCTGAAGACAGAGGCCACCTGGCGACTCGGGACTTGGCGGCTCCGGTGTTCTTCAGACCGTTGGTGGTGGAAGCCATGTGGGACGCGGCTTCTCTCTCGTCGGGGGTCTTCTATCTTCGAGCCTGCCCACACGTCACCTGGTGTTAATTGACTTTACAAATTTTGTGTATTTAGTTGTGTGTTATCACAACATTAAATTGTTACTTTTTGGCTTATTCATTGTCCGTTCATTTGCGCCCCCTGTTGTGGGTCCGTGCTACGACACCTTCCCAACACTGTGCCCTCCAAAAGTTTTTGGAACACAATTTAATTTGTTCATGCCATTTTAAATACAAGAAATATAGAATAAAACATTTCTAAAATTATCTTCCTCAAACTCAAACTGAAAGCAAATCTCTAAAACTTGATAAAACCTGTAAATAATAATCAGTTTTATTTCCAGTTTTCTTTAGACAAGTTGGAAACAGAGACAAGGATGGAAACATGAACATTTCCAAGTCACTGAATATGTCACCAAAACATCAAATCTAGTCTTTCATCTCAAATGTACTTTCTGTAAAATTGTAGCTGAACTTTCAGGTCTTCTTTTTAAGAAAATCCTCCTCTACACCACTTCACCAGGAAGCTGGATTTTAGATTTTGAATGAATTTATATCAAACTGCAGAGATTTGCTTTCAGTTTGAGTTAAAGAAGATAATTTTAGAAAAAAATGTATTTGAAATGGAAAAACAAATTAAAATGTGTGGAATACGAAGTGTTCCAATACTTTTGAGGGCAACTGAGAAACAGTGAGGAGCAGCATCTTACATCTCATATATAGTGCAGCAGATAAGAGAATATTTAGAGTGGAATCCTGCAAATGTGATACAAACATCAAATTTGGCACAAATAATCCCTAGACATGAACTCTTTTGGAAAAAAAAAAAAAAAAAAACCTGATTGGCCACTTGAATTTTCAATAGGCAGCCAGGTAGGGGTCAATTGAAGAATTACACAGAGGTCAAAATTAAAAGATGCTCCAATCACATAGAAAATGACACCACATTATTTGCCTGATCATAAAGATTCCAAAAAGGTGTAGTTTGAACTTTCTGTGAAGGAATGTTATAGAGTTATGAGGGAAAAGCAGCCAGAATGGTGACAAAGGTCAGTTTCAGTTTGTACAGGGGTCAAAAGTTAAAGCTGCTCCAATTTTGGTAAAAAAAAAAGAAAAAAAAAAGATGCACATTATTGGTTGAGTTAATCAGGTTTTAAAAAGTAACAGTTTGCATCATGTGTCATGCTTAGTTCATGTTACAGGGTAGCATATGTCACATGTCATAGAATCCAATGCAAATTGACCTTGTTTGACCTTTACTTTGGAGACCAAATATTCAACACTGTCAAAACTATTCCATTTATGAATCATATTTGCTCAACCAATAATTCAAGTGGCCAGTTGCTTTTTTTTTTTTTCCAAAAGTGTAGTGTCTAAGCTGTATTGTTGTGTGGGCCGCTGAAGAGGAGGTACTGCTGGCCCACCACCACCAGAGGGCACCCTGCCTGGAGTGCGGGCTCCAGGCACCAGAGGGCGCTGCCGCCTCACAGGAGCAGCCGGGGTGACTGCTGACACTCATCACCTATGACAGCTGTCACCACTCATCTGATCAGCATCGGTATATCAGCAAGACATCATCTCCACCTCTTTGCCGAGATATCGCTTTACCAGGAAGGTAACGTTCTCAGCTGATTGTGAGATTTTTTCGACAGTAACCTTTTGTGTATTGTATAGCAGACTCTTTTTCCAACGAGAGGTGGAGGTGGTTTTCCTGCCTTGTGGATTGCTGGGTGCATACGCGCCCACATTTAATTGTTTTTTGTTCCTCGCCAGCAGTACCAGGTCCGACACGCGGAGGCAGTGGCCACCTGGGAGTTCGGGACTTGGCGGCTCCAGTATTCCCGGGGTCTGGTGGCGGAGGAAATCGTGTGGTTCCGGTTCTGCTTTGGACAGACGTCTTCTATCTTCGAGCCTGCCCACACGACACCTTTTGTGATTTGACTTTTTGTCTATTGTTGTAATCTGTTGTGTTTGTTGTGCCCTTTCACAACAGTAAAGTGTTGTTATTTGACTTCCTCCATTGTCCGTTCATTTGCGCCCCCTGTTGTGGGTCCGTGTACCTACACTTTCCCAACATGTATTTGTGCTGAATTTGATGTTTGTATCACTATCTGAAGGATTATTTCAGTTATCTGCTGCACAAATAAGCCAACAGATCATGAACCAGCTGCTGTCTGTTAGATTAAACATGTGTCTATAAAACCCCCCAACTTAAAGAAGAAATGCTGATTTTAACAACCTGGACCTCATTTCTGGCATAAAATATGCTCGTTTACTCACCAGTATAAGTTTGGTGTCATTATTAGTCCACGGGTCGGACAACATGTTCAGGTTCAAATGTGGCTCCAAGATTTTACTTCTTCTCCTAAGGTGGATTAGAACTTTCTGTGGTTCACAGTGCCAACTACTGTACAGGAGAGACCAAGCAGTCAATATGAGTCACCAATTTAAAATGGCTCTTTTCAACCAGACCTGTGGTGTCGTGACATTTCAATCATCTGGGGTGGTACCTGGGGTGTCTAATCAGATTTCAAGGTGGTCCACTGACACCCAGCTCCACCCATGCCAGGAAGTGTTCAACATTTGACATTTCCTGTTTAACTGTGGACTCAAAATTTGGCACTTCCTGTTTCAGTGTGAACTTGACACTGAGTTCCCGCAAAATTCCATGACATGTTATCTGTCAATCCAGGAAGTGTCGAAAGCGAAGTGTCGAAATCCAGGAAGCGGATGGTATCAAAAGAATAGAGATTCCACACATGAAAACTAAAACTACATCAGGTCTGAAGCAGCAATAACACCTGTTTTACACTGTGTGCTGCTTTGTTGTGACTTGGCGCTGTATAAACAAAATAAGTTGAACTGAAATTGGAAGAGTTCATGTGGTAACAGCTTCAAACTAACATAAGATACACACACTTGACATGCATCATAGAAACACTATTAATATTATTATTTTTAGTTCCAGGACGTCTGACTCTGCAGAAGGTGTGTTGTCCTGCAGTCGATTAGAAATGCACAAAATATGAAATAGAAATTCACTAATTCAGAAAGATATATTCAGGAAATTGTACATCTTAATTAATTTGAGTGCACACATAAGTTATTGTTACAAAATATACTCTTTTGTGAGTGACACCTTCTGGCTGTAGCTGGTGACTGATTGTAAAATGGAATTTGTTCCATATCCAGATCAAGCGCCAGTGCTGCTGGAATAAAAATCACAGGCACACACACGGCTTCAGCTGATATGATAGTTCATTGTTTTAATCAATCTTCAATCATCTCAGGCACTTTTATCATTAGCCCCTTGATTGAAGCATGCGGTCTAATACATGCTGCCGTAATTTGAAATATTTTCATCTGTGATTTAACGGTGCGGGTCAATTGCTGCTGCCTGATTTGTGAGTGTGAGTGTTGCTGTCCTTGCTGGCAGCTGATGATGTACGTTTGTTTAAGAGCTCTAGTGGCCACAAGTGGATTGCATTAGCAGACCTGCATGGGGAAATACCGAGCAGCATCATCACCCGCTGCCGCGGTGGAGCTGGCGGCTCACACTGTGGGAAGCTGAGTGGGGTCTACACAATATCAAAGCAGATCAATCAGTCTGACATCATACCAAATCCATGCACAGCAGTCAGGACAGGAAAACAAACAGCCCACAACACGGCTGGATGCACACTGCTGCTTTTCTTCTTACTGGAAAAGTACATGGAAACGAGTCTTCCTGGTACCAGCACCATCACCATCACCATCAGCAGCAGCAGCCACATTGAAATTAACTTAATGAAAAACAGATGAATGAATAATGTAGCACTGGGAGCTTGCTTCCTGAAAAATGGCCAGAATCACAGGGGATGATGATCGTTGCATTGCACTTGGCATTTGTGTTTTATCCAGTATCAGACCAACACGCTCTCAATTGCACCCTGGAGGCTAGTGCCAGCTAAGTGAAGAGAAACCAGGTCAACTGATATGGGAATTGTGTTATCTATGTATGTGCACGCTGCAGATACAGTGGCAGAACACTCTTCATTGCAGCTTCAGAAAATTTTACAAAGGAATCAGGGCCCATTATGGATGCACAGTGAGCACGTCTGAACTACAGTAATCCACTGCATCGTTATTAATGAATCACAGCTTAGACATATCGCTCCACCCAGCGTGGGGCTGAGGGCGGGGCCAGCGCCAGGGTGTCTGAGCAGCTGCCTTCCTGAGTTGATGTCCCGTCATGGTGGTGGTGGTGACAGGGATTGCTGGCAATGCAGAGTCTGTTTGTTGTGCATCTATCAACTCTGGTGTCCTGCCCAGGAGCCGATCAATAGCCAACACAAAAGCTCACTGACGACAGACAGCTCTTGACAAACATATAGTTTTTTTCTGTCTAGTACAGCAATAATCTCCAAGGTCACTGTGAGCCATTCAAGATCACCAGGACAGCAGTCGGGCTCAGCCGGCTTCTTCTCGGTGTCTTTTCTCACCAGGAAACAAAACTGTTCTGATGTATTTTAAATTGGGGCCGTTAGGTGTTGGCACATTATTAAACAGGCCGTACACAGTGAGAATGAAAGCACACTCGTGAACTCCTCTAGGACATGCACCTAAAACCTGAAGACGGGAGGCCAAATTAGCAGACAGACTGGGTCAGCATTAGTAAGTGGACAGTTTAGCAATGTTTACATGCTGTGTCGCCGAGTGCCTCCATCCTGTGTGACAGTTAAGAAGATGCACAGGACATACGTGTGGACACACTGCAGGTGTGTTACAACAGGAGCCCCCCGGCCAACCTGCCCTGAGTGTGAGTGATGCTGAGTGAGGCGGCCCCATTAGGGAAGTGCTGCTGGTGAGTGCAGGTTAGCTCAGGTAATTAAAGCCAGACCAAAGCAGACAGGCAGGCAGACAGACAGACAGGCAGGCAGGCAGACAGACAGACAGGCAGGCAGGCAGACAGGCAGGCAGGCAGGCCGGCAGGCAGGCAGGCAGGCAGACAGGCAGGCAGGCAGGTAGACAGACAGGCAGGCAGGCAGGCAGGCAGGGAGACAGGCAGGCAGGCAGACAGGCAGGCCGGCAGGTAGACAGACAGGCAGACAGGCAGGCAGACAGGCAGGCAGACAGGCAGGGGCTCGCAGATTTATGTGGCTGAGTAACGCACACCATGAAGGCTGCTCACAAACCAGAGGCCTCCCTCACTTACAAACCCTCTCCACTCTCTCATGATGCAGATATGCAGATATTAGATACACTGAGATTAAATCCATGTATTACAGTTTTTCTCATTTGCTAAAACACTAAACCCTGTTGTCTGAACCAAATACTCAGTTCCTTGAACCCACTGATTGAATCAGTCACTCTTTTGGCAAAACCATATGCACTTTTCACCTGTTTAGACACAACTTGCCAACACATTTTCATGGTGATGCATCTGTGTTACATAATGGTGAGCACAGGTAGCAAAAGTCAAAGACAGTTAAAGCGCTGGTGTCACCAGTTGAACACAACAACTCAAAACCGATCACACTTGTGTCCAATGATGTGAGGGAACATATATAAGCCAGTTCAGAGAGCACTGGTTTGTGTGGCACCACAATGGATAGAAATCTGAGAGGAGGAGTTGGTGTGGGAGGAGGTCGAAGGGGTTGAGGTGGTCGAAGTGGTCAGCAAAGACAAATAACAGTAACATCTGATGAAGTCAGAGCTACTGTGATTGGCCGTGTTCTTGTCCACGGTATGAGCCTGAGGGAGGACGGACAAACATCAGGAGATTCACTGTGTCCACCAGAATCCCAACATTTAGAGAAGAGACCTTTTCTGACATTATAGTATGTACATGTTGACAGGAATTACTGTGTGACTATACTATATACTGTACCACAGTACACTGTAAGGAAATACATATTTCAGTACATTACTGTGCCAATGTACTGTAGTATTGTAATGGAGGGTTAGTCTAACTGTAGGCCTAGTATGCCATGTACATTTTTATACATTATTTTTATGTAGGCTTACTGTATACAATTACTTGTATACACAAGTGCATTTTATCGCTACAGCTTCATGTCGTGAACATTGTATTTTCTATTTTTCTACGTAGCGTTCAGAGACTGCTCAGTAGTGCTTTTAATTTTGATTGACTCAGGGCACAATTTGACAGCATAGTTCATGGAAGTGTTTTGAGGTGGAAGTTTGGTTTTGCAAGAAGAGTCTGGGATTTTGTGACTGTAGGTTGAAAATTGGGTTTTGTGTTCACAATTTAGAGAAAAGGAGAGCAGCTTTAAATAAATTTCTTAGCAAATGAGAAAAACTGCATTTGTCAAATTCTGTCTGATGCAGTTCTGCTGATTAGCAGACTAGAATTCATATTTTCAGACATTTCTCACCTCCTCTGAAGTTACATTTACCCTCTGTTTGCTTCTTAGCTCACTCGGAAACGAAAGGATCACTTTTTTGTTAAAACTGCTGCAGATTTTATGAGTAGATGCTGAAGAAAATACATTTTGGTGATAATCCAGATGAAAATGCAAACCTGGAACTTGATTATCACTTTGACTGCCTGCTTGTGTGTGTGTATGTGTGTGTGTGTGTGTGTGTGTGTGTGTGTGTGTGTGTGTGTGTGTGTGTGTGTGTGTGTGTGTGTGTGTGTGTGTGTGTGTGTGTGTGTGTGTGTACACAGCGTGACACAGGGTCAGTCCAAAATTCATTTACTCATATTTGATTGTCACTATTCTTTCATTCCGGGTACAACAAAACTATCTTGTTGTTCACACACCAGTTTTCATGAAATGTATTAGTGATGTTAAAAACATGCCAGTGGCAGAAATGATCAGGAGTCACACTAAAATCTATTTTGTGCTAAGAGCAGAACTATGGTCCACCTGTTAGGCATGAAGACATTTGATCTTCAAAAAAGCACAACACAAAAGTCTCTTAAACCTTTTAAATATGGCTGATGTTCACAATGATTTTTTTGTGCTTGAACGGGTGAAATAAGTTAACACAGGTTTCAACCACACAATATACTGATGCAACAAGAACCTGACAAATCTGTGTGGTTACCAAGCAGTTAAGTGCATTTGTTCCCAGTGCAGAAGGTTCCTGGTTCAAACCCCACCCCTGCCCATTCCCCATGTAATATGGGGTTGTGTCAGAAAGGCCATCGAGCCTAAAACCTGCAAAATCAATATGCAGATTCACCTTGGATCTGTTGTGCTGACCAAGAGTGAAGACAACACTGAAAAGACTTTCTAAATTCACCAAATTGCACGTTCTTGAAGGAAAACATGTAAAATGGACATTGCACACTATTTTGCACATCTGAAACCTGCAATCCTCAGTGCACACTTTTACGAGATTAGCATTCACAATAATTTGTGGGTGTTGCAGTGTTTGCACACATTTTTTACACATGCAAGCCTTTCAGAAATCAAACTCATTATTTCATTCAGGGCAAGTTATCAAATATTCACAATATAGTATCACAATGAACACATTTACTCAAGTTACAGAGCAGTAAATGAAAAACATCAGACTGCTGTACATTAAAAAAAGAACACAAAGCTGCTTCGCCTTTGTTTTTCTTGTGCCCAGGTCAAAGTTCACCTTATTCCCTTCACCTTATTCTCATGATGCACTTTTACCATCTCAGTGGGATTAATACTTGGGCTAGCAGCAAGCAATCTTAGGTTGACTCCTGGTATTTCTACATGTGCTAGGATAAGGCACACTGTCTCCTCCCCAGCTGTAAATGGGTACCTGCTATGGTTGGGACATAACCTGTATTGGACTGGTGTCCCACCTAAGGGATGCACAGGATACCATGCTATAGTGTCTGGGAATAAGAACTTGCACCAATGGGCCTCAAGTCTTGTATCAGACTTAATTCTTAAAAACAATCCATAATTTGACATGTCAGTGGTGTGGGCAGCATGGTGGTATCATGATTAGCACTGTTGCCTCACAGCAAGAAGGTCATAAGTTTACCACCCGCCTGTGACTTTCTGTGTGGAGTTTAGTTTGTATGTTCTTCCCGTGTTCATGTTGATTCCCTGCAGCTGCTCTGGCTTCATCCCACTTACAAAAGACATGCAGGTTAGGTGGACTGGAAACTTTAAAATTGACTGTCATCTTGTCTGCCAACATAGATAGAGCTCTACAGGGAAGGTAATATTAGGATTTCACAGAAGGCCACGGAGCAGGTGATTAGAGACCCTGCAAGGATTATGACAAATGTGGATGTGGATTCCATTAGCTTAGCGGAGAAATTTGTCCAGAAAATCCACTATGGTGATAGTGCAGTTTATTTGCCAATTCATCGAGTTGAGACTGTGGCCTGTTTCCGTAGACATGTCCATAAAATCATAGAGGGATATCCTTACCAAACTTAATACCCATTACTACACTGAATGACGTTGAAATTGAGGATGGCCCGTTGGCTGTTCCAGCAATATCAAAGCACCAAACATCAAACCACCTCTAAACCAAAACAGTTCAACTGTCAACCCAACTGAGGTCCTTAGTCTGGGTCTCATTAACATAAGATCACTGTCCACAAAACCATTGTTGATTAATGATCTAATTATAGATCATCACTTAGATATGATTGGGTTATGTGAAAACTGGCTTAAACCTACAGCTGTCCCCTTAAATGAGGCCTGCCCACTGACAAAAACATTTAGTCACGTCCCTCATGATGCAAAGCAAGGCGGTGTTGTTGCTCTTATTTAGAAATCTAGGTTGAGTTTATTAGCTGTTGGGGGTCACAAATATAATTTGTTTGAACATCTGATTCTTCACTCTGCCCACGATGCTATGTATTGCCATGACTAGAAGAATGTAAGTCAGCTGTATTACTTTGTCACTCTATATAGGCCCCCGGCCCATGCTCTGAATTCTTTGATGAATTTGGTACGTTCATCTCTAGCTTGTCGACTAGTGCATTCTGATTATTGGTGACTTTAACATTCATATAAATAAGCCTTCTGATCCCCTCTGCAAATCATTTATGGAAATTGTGGATGCATTAGGATTTCAGTAATGCATTCAGGATTCGACACACATTATTGGAAATACACTGGATTTGGTTCTCACACGTGGTATTACTGTCACGAATATTGACATCATGCCTCTTACATCAGTGGTCTCTGATCACTCACTTATTAGGTTTACAGTTTCGCTGCCGTGTTTAGTGGAACAACAACCTTATTACTGTAGTGATGCATCAACTCCTCAACTACGACTGAACTCAAAGCTAGACTGCCTGATATCTTAGCTTCATGTTTGGAAATTGCCCACTCAGTAGACAGTCTTCTGGATAGTTTAAACTCAGCACTCAAAACTATGCTTGCCATGATTGCACCACCTTTATTAAAACCATGCCCACCCAAAAAACAGTCACCTTGCTTCAATGATTACTTCCATGACCTCAAGCATAAGGCTAGAGGCCTAGAAAGGAAATGGTGTAGTTCAAAATTAGAAATGTTCCACCTCGTGTGGCATGATGCTATCTTGGACTATAAGCATGCATTACTGGCTACAAAGTGGACCTATTATTCTGATTTGATCGACAAAAACAAGCATAACTCAAAGTTGTTGTTTAACACGGTGGCAACACTTATTCATGGACAACCACCTGTAAGTCGCTCTCCTTTTACAGCACAAGATTTTTTGGATTACTTTGAGAAGAAAATAGACAACATTAGTTTAAACATATCCCAGCATGCCTTAAACCAGCCACTACACTCTGCTATTGAGGTGGGTGCCATCACTGAAGTATTACCTAGATTTACAGAATTTGATAGTATCTCACTAGACATGCTGACAAAACTCGTAATGTCAACAAAAAGCACAACCTGCTTATTTGATCCTATACCAACAAAACTGTTAAGGACTTGTGGCCCACTCTTGTGCTGGATGTGCTGGAAATTATTAATCTTTCTTTAACTTCTGGATCTGTTCCTAAATGTTTCAAATCTGCAGTGATTAAACCTTTACTTAAGAAATCTAATCTTGTCCTTAGTGTACTGAAAAACTATAGGCCAATATCAAATGTATCATTTTGCTTTAAAATTCTGGAAAAGGTGGCTTCACAGCAGCTTGTGGACTATCTTACTGAGATTAATCTCTTTGAGCCACTGCAGTCTGCTTTTAGAAAATATCATTCCACAGAGACGGCTCTCACTAAAGTGGTGAATGATCTTCTGCTTGCAATGGGTTCGGACACCACTACAGTTCTGGTGCTGTTAGATCTCAGTGCTGCATTTGATACAGTGGATCATCATATTCTACTTGATAGGTTGGAAAATCATTTTGGGATTACTGGGAGTGCCCTGCACGGCTGACATCATACTTGCTCCCGGTGTGTAGTGAGCGCCTTGCTCCCGGTGTGTAGTTAGCGCCTTGTATGGCAGCACTTCTAACCTTAGTGACATGAAATTTGGGGTTCCATAGGGGTCCGTCTTGGGCCCCCTGCTGTTTTCCCTTTATATAGCACCCCTTGGGTACATATTGCGGTGTTTTGGGATTACCTTTCACTGCTATGCAGATGATACTCAGTTATACATGCCGATAACTGCTGGAAATCTCATCCACATAAAATCCTTAGAAGATTGCCTTGCATCATTGAGAAGCTGGATGTCTAGCAACGTCATACTTTTAAACTCTGAGAAGACTGAAATTATGGTTCTTGGTCCAGTGAGACATCTGGTCCTACTTTGGCCAAAGTGGGACCATATGTACACTGGTAGTGTTAATTTAACATTGGTGATTTTACTATGTATTTCAGATATTTAATTCATGTTCCATCCACGTTACTTTTGTAATTTGGTGAATATTTATTCTGCGTTCTGTTGGTATAACTCAGGATCATTGTGTACACTACGATGTGCAAACATTTGGGTTGCCCAAACAACATAACACTCATTATGTGAGACTTAGTAAATCATACCCATACAGTGCTAACTTACACAAATAACATTTATGGCTTCAACATATGAGAGATGACTTTTTTTTTTAGTTTTTGCCTCATGTTACATGAGCATAGTCTTTTTGTGTATTCTCGTCTTACATTCATTATAATCGTATGTGTATCATTTTGATCACATTTTATTTGTCCTTATCTTTATAGGCTCTCTATCATGTATCACTTGAACATGGATAAAATGAACGTCACACAATAATGAAAGGTGTAATAGACAAAAATACCGACTGAAGCTAAATTTATTTTAATCAACCCCATACTTCCAAACAGATCTCTTTAGATTATGGCAGTGCAATGATTCAGACTTCTCAATCTCAAGATGCAAAATGACTTCCTGAAATCCAGTGACTTTCTCTGCACAAATGACTTGTGAATAAAAATGTGTTTTATGGAAAAATAAATAAATAACTACACTGAGCAACACTTCCAATGCCACACTCTGATGGAATCTTTATAGGCCCAATAAATGTCTAATATAACTTCGTACACTTCACTGCAAATCCAAATCTTATGAAGTTATTGTGGCACAGTCAGTTTTCCAATTAAATTTCAAGTGTCTTTCTGGATTAACATAGTTAGTTTCACATAGCAGCTTTCTGTAGACCAGGGGCCTCATGTACAAAGCGGGCATACACCCATCTTCACGTCCAAGTGCGGATGTATCAAACATTTAACACAACCATGTGTTTGCAGTTATATGGATGGATATAAAAACAGGCACAAAGTGATACATAAAATGGCACCAAAAAAATGGCTGCATTAGTGTTGTTAGAGGACCTTGCAAATGGTGCAATCCGATGTGAGCGTGTATTCAGGTAACGTGAGTATTTACTTCCAAATGAGGATAATTGGCTCTGAACTGATTTTGATTAGCAAGGCCACTGTGACTGGACACAGAACTGTGGTTTGCCCGGAGCGCAATACGGCAAGGAGCCAGGGGCTGTCTGTGCTCACAGAGGTGCTGACCACGCTGGGCATCCCGGCATTCCAGAGGGAGCTGGCTGATCGGTCAGGCATGTGCCAGTCAACCTTGTGCCGTGCCAACAGCGGTGTGGAACACAATCATCCTAATCTCATCTAGGTACGTCACATTCTGCAGAGAGAGCCAGTTTCCTGAAGGTTATTGGACCTGTTAACTGCACACATTTTGGTTTAAAGGCACCGTCACATGATGAACTTGTTTCTGTTAATAGTCTGCACAGTGTGCGATGGATGGGGGTGGGGGGTGTTTAAATAGTTTTTTCGTGTAATTGTTCTGAACAAAAACCAGCGCGGACACTTTTGGGAATGTGTGCATTCAAATATGTTTTTTATTATTTTTATTACTATTATTCATGTCTTTTGTTTTATTTTTGCTTGATGGTGAACTGCAGAGCTTCTTAACAGGCTTCCTGTGTTCAGTATTTGTCAAAAAAACACGTGTGTAAATTGTGAATCGTCAGCGGAGGCATACCTCACCTTTTCAATGTCAGTGAGGGCTGCTCTGTAGGTCCTACAAACATTTTTCCTGTTTCAGGGTTAATCTGTTTAACGGCGTACTGAATAAACTGTCCCTGCATGTCTCTACATCATTTCCAGTGATGTGTAGTATCATTTCTTTCCTGTGTTCATGTTGTCTGATGTGACATCGTGGGGAATCTCTGCTCCAAGGGCCTATTTACATGAAATTGCATATTTAAATAGAGCGTGACCAGGGAGGAGTTTGGTTCCAAGTTCAATTCCACATTCAGTGGGATGTATAAACGGAACATGTGTGAATTCATGCCTACGCACACATTCATACATCTGAATATATTTGTGTTTACGCCAGATTCAGGGTTTTGGCGTACGCCAACTTTTGGTAGAAAGTCTATGTTAGTCTTTGTACATAAGGCCCCAGGGGTTCTCAAAGTGTGGGAGAGTGAGCCCCTCCTCACAGAACAAAAGAATAGGTGCTCCCCCACTGACACACACGCACACAATTTCAACATCTTTGTGTGTTTCTTTTTATTATTTTGCACATTTTAAAAGTATTTGTGCATTTTTAAGGAACTGCCTGCATTTACACATTTTACAGCCTTTGTAAACATTTTAAACATGTTTTTAAAGAACTTTTTATTCTTCCATTTTTACCTTTTGTCATATTTTAAACATCATATTTTAAACATTTAAATATCTCTGTGTATTTTTAAATGTCTTTGGCATAGCTTACACATTTTAACATAAATAATAACAGGGATGGGTATTGATAAGATTTCATCGATACTGATGCCATTACTGATTCCACTTATCGATCCAATTCTTTATCGATTCCCTTATCAATACCTCCTGTGAATTTTCTGTATACTAAACGTAGGCAACAACTTTTTATTAAGTCTTAAAGTAAATAAAAAGTAAAGTAAATAAATATGAAATTGGTCACTGGATCCTTGATCTCTGAACATAAATAAAAATAAACAAAAAGTTTTTGTCAAAAGCATTTCCTTTCAGACAATGACATGATTGTCTCGCCATACATCTGAGCTGAGCTCATCCGGCTGAACGTCAACATCAATGTCATTCATAATGAAGGCAGGACGTCTCATTTTGGGAGGAAAAAAACATTTTAGTCTGTTGTAGTTTGTTGTCTGTGTTACAACATTTGGAAAGAGGTGTCATTTGATTTAAATGGTGATTTGCTTTGAAAGTGATGAATTCTGACCAGACTTTGTCTCGGCAGAAAGGGGCGCAGCATTTGGAGCTGTGTGAACGGAACAGAGGACGATTCTCGTTTCTTGCCTGCAACAAGACAAGAGTCCCAGTTAGTGACTTTAATCTGCATAAAAGTGACTCACGGTTGACATTTTTAAATGGCTTCGAGAGGGCTTAAGAAGCAGACTTATCACTTCTGAAAAGCATCAAAGCAATAAACCAACGAAGCAGTGGGTCAGAGCACTGCTTCATTGCTTCAAGCTTCAGGAACAGCCGCTGCAGAAGCAGTTGATTACAGGGTCTGTAATCAATGTAAAGAAATGATAATTTTCCCAATAAATCACCCTCAAAAACAACGGCCACTCTGAAGGACTGATAAGGGAATCGTTAAGCAAAATGATTAATGATTCTCGCAAAGAACTGGTCCTCAGTACCCATCCCTTGCGCCCCCCCACCCCCGAAGAACTCTGGTGCCTCCCCCAGGGGAGTGCGCTTCACAGTTTGAAAACCACTGCTGTAGACCAATTTAATGGTCAGTCACAGTATCAGCAGTGCAAGGACAGGAAGTGATGTAATAGGTGTGGCACATCAGGCACTGTTGCTGTAGTTACAGGTTATGAGCCTTTCATGCATGCATATTTTCAAATCCACAACGTCTACATACTGGAAACATGGACATGGAGTGTAACACCTATAGAACGATGACACAAGTTGGTGATGAATGTGAATCCTGCCCTGCATATTTAGGGCCTCATCTTTATAATCCATAGAGTATGGTATTAAGTACATAGCGAAAGATCATTTTGGGTGCGTCCAACTCCACTTTGCTATTTCATAATTTGACCACAAAGTCAGGCACAGAGCACATTCTCTTCTGCCATTGCTTTTCAGAGCTGGGTGCACCTGAACCCATTTTGGGACTCCTGTGTACCCTTTGAACCCTCTCCGTTTGTTGCACTTCACTCACATGCGTTTGGAAAATAAATCACCTTGTGCTCATCTTACTCCTTGCATGGTTTACTGCCTGTATTCTTTGAGTTCATCCAGACACTGCAAACCCAACAAAAGTTTTATATTTTTCACATTAGTTTTTACTTTAATTTCATCTTAATTTTTGTTTTTAATTATGTTTAACTTTAGTTTGTTTTGTGATGCTGAGAAGATTTGGCACGAATGTGTGTCCTTGTTGTGATGCAAACATCTTGACAATAAAGAATCAAACCTTGAACCTAAATGAAATGCAGTCATTCAGACAAAATTCATAGTGTTTCTTTAATCTTTCTGTACACTGTGATGACAATAAAGTAATTTGTGTCCATTTTAGCAATACCATGATGTTTGCCACCAACATCCACTATGATGATGCTGAACACTTTGGAATATTTGTGCTGATTGCTTTTAGATGTTTTTTTTTCTGAAGTGAACTGTGGCAATGCTTTCAACAATGAAATCTGAGCAAAGAGGCTCTCAGAAGAAACGGATCACAGTTGGTAATGAGGTTTTTGGTCAAACACACTTGTCAACCTGCACAACATTTACAACCTGTTTGCTGGCTGACCTGAATAGCTCCTGGATCAACATCAGACAGATATGTAGACTGGCTTATTTCTAACTTGATCAACCCCCACTGACCACAAACACTGGAGAATAAATCAACTCAGGCACTCAGACACAGAAGTGAGATGGGGGCTTGAATGAGTGAGAATGTGTTGTAAGGCATCATACAGTAAATCCAACCTCCTGTCAGTTCAGATTTCATGCTCATCCGTACAGATGGAGAAATAGCTGTAGACACACAGACATATCAGATGGACAATGCTTAGATTGTCAAACAGAAAAAACGATCAGTGGGAGAGAATGAGAGATGGGCAGTCGGGTCTTCTGGAGAACACTGGCACAAAAAAATAAATAAATAAAGAAGCAGACGGGCAGACAAGCACAGAGTAAATCACGGTGAATCTCCTCAATGCCGGAGTACGATGGAGAATGGCAGCATGGGCTGGGAAGCGGTAGCTGCAGTGTGCACCAGCTAGTGTTATCGATGCTGACAGGCAGACAGCCCGTTTATAAGGAAAGGGGGGAAAAAGCATAGAGGAAATCCTGCTCTTGTCTATCCCCAATTGAATTACTGCCGTGAGCTGAGGATGAGGGGAGGCGAGGCGAGGGGAGGAGGGGGCAGGATAATATTCGTTGACGAGAAAGGCTGCTCCAAATGTGCACAGAAAATGTATATCTATAGAGTGAGTCCCTTAGGGCTCACATCTCACAACTTTGCCCATCTATTTTTATTTGTTCCTTGCGGTTCTACTTAAAGCAGTGCTGCAGCCTGCAAAATGGAGAGAGGGGAGGGATGAGAAGAGGATGATATGGGGGAGTAGGGGGTGCGGCGTGACACACTGCTGAGAGGGAGCGTGCCATAGACCACCTGACCTGGGTGATGCTGCTGGAATACTGATTTTACACAAAGTTTCTGAGCAAAACATATGAAGGAACAATGTGCATTGGAGAGAAACACATGCACGCTCACGACACACTCAGGTACATGTGCATGTGCACAACGGTCACCTCTGCACAAAAAATCTCAGGAACCCTGAAGGGAAAAATGTCCACCAAATGAGTCCCACTGGACACTCTTCAGAACAACCAGGGATCTGGTGACATACTCAGTCACCCTTTAAAATAGCTGTACTCCAGCCAGGGACCACATGGTACTTCAGACAAGGCAAGCATCTATTCCTTCTGTGGCCTGAATGTGATCAAAATCAATGGTACTGGCAGAGGAGGAACTTTTTTTAAGCTAGTTTTGCTCAAGTTTAAGTTTTGCATCGCAAAGTGTTCAGTGATGAGTAAACATCCTGCATTCAGTATCCAGTTATAACAAGCAAAAGGTCAATATCAATAAGTAAAAGTCTCATTCAGCAGAGAAGATGACTGTAATATGTAAATGTCACCGACATGAATGAGCGAAGCTCATCAGCATCTCACCATGTCATTTATGTCCTTCAGACTTTTTTTTTTGCCTTTTTAAGCATTTTTCTTTTATGTCAGGTTTCGGCTCTGTGTTTGTTTCCGTCATCATTTGTCCCCCTTCTCTTTTCCACTGTCTGCCCCGGTTTTGATTTAATGATTGTTTTATTTTTGTCACTTGTTAATCTTCATCTGAGTTTGGTTTTGATCATCCCTTCTCTGTGTACTTTAGTCTCTGGTTTTTTCTGCTTCTCATTTATTTTGCCTCACACATACCTTGCAGCTTCTCACCATCTAACCATGTAATTTAGGTCCTTCACAGACCCCCCCCCCCCCCCCCCCCCCCCCAGTGACCATCTGGATGATTCAGAGGAGGCATGGGAGAAGGTCATGTGGTTAGATGAGACCAAAATAGAGCTTTTTGGAATCAACTCCACTTACAGTGTTTGGAGGATGAGAACAACCCCAAGAAAATCATCCCAACCGTGAAGCATGGGGGTGGAAACATTATACTCTGGGGGTGCTCTTCTGCAAAGGGGACAGGACGACTGCACCGTATTGAAGGGAGGATGGATGGGGTCATGTATTGCGAGATTTGGCAAACAACCTCCTTCCCTCAGTAAGAGCATTGAAGATGGGTCATGGCTGGGTCTTCCAGCATGACAATGACCCCAAACATACAGTCAGGGCAACTAAGGGGGGGCTCCATAAGAAGCATTTCAAGGTCCTGGAGTGGCCTGGCCAGTCTCCAGACCTGAACTCAATAGAAAATCTTTGGAGGGAGCTGAGACTCCAAACCTGAAAGATTTGGAGAAGATCTGTATGGAGGAGTGGACCAAAATCCCTGCTGCAGTGTGTGCAAACCTGGTAAAAAACTACAGGAAACGTTTGACCTCTGTACATGCAAACAAAGGCTACTGTACCAAATATTAACATTGATTTTCACAGGTGTTCAAATACTTATTTGCAGCAGTAACCTACAAATAAATTATTAAAAAAATCATACATTGTGATTTCTGGATTTATTTTTTTTTAGATTATGTCTCTCACAGTGGACATGCACCTAAGATGAAAATTTCAGACCACTCCAAGATTTCTATGTGGGAGAACTTGCAAAATCATAGGTTGTTCAAATACTTATTTTCCTCACTGTACATCTTGAAATATCAAGTCTAAACAGGCAATTGAATATGCACCGCCCATTTGTTTCTTTTAACAATGTTGACAATGTACATCTTTGAAATACAAAACATGAAACAGCCCAAAAGTAAATACTTTGTTCTGCTCCATGGCTGCTTTTGTGGCTTTGCAGGCAGCTAAAAAGTGGAGCAGCAGTGTTTTAGCCATCACTGAGACTGATGCCCAAGCAGAAACTGCTGTATTTTTGCTGATACTTTTCCTCAGTCATCAGCAAGCAGAAAATAGGAAATGATGCATTAGTATCAAGGATTTCCTGTCACATACAGTATGGCTGTCATCACGCAAAGGTGCATCTCCATGATCTACACCTCCAGTTCTCCATTTCTACTCAATGTCTTTATAACTCTGCATTAACCCAAATCCCCGGCTGCCACTGGGAGGTGTCAGTTGGGATCTGACAGTGGGGGGATTTTCCTCAGTCACACCTGTCCATTACACTTGGTACTCAACATAACGGCACTCCCAGGTGCTGAGAATGTCTCAGTGAAGATCATTTTCTTGACAAAATGTTCAACTCGGGAAGCTATTCTGCTTTATTTTCACAACACCTGTACCCAATGAGTTTGGCTGAAAAATCCACACAGTAATTCTCATTATGATCCATTTTGTTTCACTGAACAACTCTGCTGGTGTCAACAAATGGCACCATTTGAAAGATACAATAATAATGAGGTTATGTTAAATGGTGTCTTGTAAAGATATAATCCAAACACAGAAGAATCTGAAATGCAGTTCTCTTAATTGCCACCCCCCCCCCCCTCCCCAAATATCTTCACACCTGTGGTTGTTGGTTTTAGCAGGATTATTCAAAAACTACACTCACTCACTTGTCTTCAACTGCTTATCTGGGATCTAGTCACAGCACAGCAACAGCTCCAGCAGGGGACCCCAGACTTTACTTTCCCATTCCATATTGACCACTGGGGTCAATATGGAATGGGCCAGTGAGGAGATATAAACTCTCCACCTAGTCCTGGGTCTTCCTCGGGGTCTCCTACCAGATGGATGTGCCTGGAACACCTCCCTAGGAAGGCGCCCAAGAGGCATCCTTACCAGATGCCCGAGCCACCTCAGCTGACTCCTTTCAAAATGAAGGAGCAGCGGCTCTACTCCAAGCTCCCCATGGATGACCGAGCTTCTCACCCTGGAGTAGACTTTACCAAAACTATTCAAAGACGAGTGACTCAAATATCTTCATAATTGGTGAAATCCACATTTATTTGTAAAAACCAACACACACGTTATAGTAACTTTTGTGTTGGTTTTTAAATATAATGAATCAATCAATCATAATGCCTTTTGGCATCTGTGTGTGCTGATGTTCAAAACTTCAGAATTAATGCATTATTTTAAAATGTAAAGATATGTGTTATATTTTCACTTTGTAAAAATGGCAGAATTGACATTAATGTAGTTATACTATCCAGATTAATTCAGTTTATAAATCAAAACCATAAGTCAAATCTGTTTTCCTTTTCAGGATGTCTGTATCATGCCTGGACCACTGTATACTGTGAATGTAAATGACTCTTCCTTACAGCAGTGGGCAGGGTGCACAAAGACAGAAGCGCAGACTCATTGGTTGTGTTGGGTTTGTGATTGTCTTTGATTCTAATCAGAAGCATTGGTGGTGCTTAAACTCAAAACCGGTTTGTCAGTAGCTGAGAGTGTACCGGAGACAACACTGAAAGTTAGTGGTTAGTGGTTAGCTGTAGCTTACGCTAAATTTTATAGTGGTTTATCGGTTTAGCTTTATAAAAGTTACCTTTTCAGTTAGCGAATTACTGGTTATTGAAGCTAACTTTTTCGTTAGCTGTGCCCACCACTGTATATATACACACACACACACACACACACACACACACACACACACACACACACACACATACTCATATTCAACCGCTCAGTCCAATTAAGGGTTGCGGGGGGCTGGAGCCTATCCCACCAATCATACAGGGCGAGGCAGGGTACACCCAGGACACGACGCGAGTCTGTCACAGGGCCACAAACAGACAAACAAACACAGCCACACCCACTCGCACACCTACGGACAATTTAAAGATTCCAATACACCTAACCCACATGTGTTTGGATGTGGGAGAAAACCAGGAAACCCACACAAACATGGGGAGAACATGCAAACTCCACACAGAAAGGCCACAGGCAGGAATTGAACCCATGACCTTCTTGCTGTGAGGCAACAGCGATACCCCCTAAGCCACCATATATATATATATAGAGAGAGAGAGAGAGAGAGAGCGAGAGAGAGAGAGAGAGAGAGAGAGAGAGAGAGAGAGTCAGTCTTGAACATTATTTTCATCAATGCTGTGATTGAAGGAATGTAAAAGGGAGACACAATTTTGCTTTACAGCAGAATGAGAGCTTCTGTAAGAAGCCTAAGTGGAATTTAATGAAAATGAGTATCTGCAGCAGAGGAAATGCCACGAACGCCACAACATCAAGAAAGAGGGACTGTAAGAAGTATATTGGTTTATGTGGCTGTGATTGGAGAAATTATCCACAGTGCCTATAACTTCTTCTGGGTTGTCTGGGTGTCTTGGTGGCTTTCCTCACTCTTCTCCTTCAGTTTTTGAGAACTGCTCCTCACAGATTTACCATAGAGTGCCAAACTGTTTGTATTTCTTCATAATTGATGTCCAAGACATAGTCAGTGGCAGAGCTCTCACATCAGAGAGCCTCGTCCACAACGACCACAAAAGACTGTTAAAGGGGGCAACACATGGTATGAAGAACATGGGGATGGTAGTTTCTGTTGTCATTAGGATTTTAAAGGAGGAAACACAGTTGTTTGACAATAAATGGCTTCACACAACCACAAACCACGAGTGAAAGACAAGTTTTTCTGTTATCATTCATATTCTCTGACAATAGCAAAAAAGAAAAAAAAATCCACCAGGGTATGTAAACGTTTACACAACTGTACGAGGGTAGGCTGAAAAGTTTTAAGGCTGACTATGATGCAGTTGTCGAATTGAACAAATTCAGGGTTATTTTTCTACATAGTCTCCCTGTAACTCCACACACTTCTTTCAGCGGTGCTTGAGTGCTTCGATTCCCTTGGCATAGAAGCTTTCATCTTGAGAGTCAAAATAGTCCTCAATGGCAGCCATCACCTCATCATTGCTCCGATAGTGCTTCCCAGCCAAGTTTTTTTTTCAGGTTTGGGAACAGATGAAAATCCGAGGGTGCCAAGTCAGGGGAGTATGGTGGGTGATCTACCAGTTCGAATCCACACTCGTGGATAGTGGCCATGGCCACTGTTGACTTGTGAGCTGGGGCGTAACTGTCTCAGTAGGTTAGAATAGTACTGTCCATTTATGGTTTGTCCCTTTTCAAGGTCGTCCACGAACACAATGCCCTTGGCATCCCAGAAAACTGAAACCATGACCTTCCCCGCAGACGAAACGACCTTGGCCTTCTTTGGAGGTGGTGACCTTGGGTGTTTCCACTGCATTGATTGTTTTTTTCTCTCTGGTTCAAAGTGGTGAACCCAACACTCATCCTGGGTAAGAAAACGTTCCATGTAATTGGCTGGATCCGCTTCAAATTGCGCCAAGTTTGCCTTCAACATGACTAGCCTGGTGCGTTTCTGATCAGGCATCAGAAGACATGGCACCCACCAAGCTGACACCTTTGACATTCCAAGTTCTTCATGCAGAATGTGTTCAATTCTCTCATGGGATATTCCCACAGCATCTGCTAGCTGATTAATCGTCGATTGTCTGCCAAGTTTTATTGAAATGGCATTTCTCCTTCTTGGTGAGCCTTTGAACTTTTCAGCCTACCCTCGTATATGGTATTATTTCTTAATGTTCAGAGCATGTAATGCCACATCAAGGACCTGGGAACATATACAGAAATCTACCTTAATTGACTATAACGTGCACAGGAAGGGATTCATTCGTGAATTCTGGGTCGTTGCTGACTCCAGAACTTCCCTGAAGATGAGAGAATGTTAAAATGATCACCATTTCTCACTGTTAATTCTGTTATTCTGTTTCTTTCTTCCTTCCTGAGTCTCTCCCCCCACCCCCCATAGACCTGCTCCCTGCACCTCTTAGGCCATCTGCTAGAGAAAGATCAATACACCGACTGCCCAGACTGCCCCTTATGACAAGTTCACCTGCCACAGTTCGATTCAGCTGACTTTGCCAACTCTGGTGTACTTCATTGTTGTCCAGATGTACAGATACCCTCTCTACTTTTAAGATTAGGCTTAAAACTTTCCTTTTCGCTAAGGCTTATAGTTAGGGCTGGATCGGGTGACCCTGGACCATCCCTTGGTTATGTTGCTTTAGACGTAGACTGTGGGGGGGTTCCCATGATGCACTGTTTCTTTCTTTTTTTGCTCCGTATGCATCACTCTGCATTTAATTATTAGTGATCGATCTCTGCCCCCCTTCTCGGCATGTCTTTTTCCTGGTTCTTTCCCTCAGCCCCAACCAGTCTCAGCAGAAGACTGCCCCTCCCTGAGCCTGGTTCTGCTGGAGGTTTCTTCCTGTTAAAAGGGAGTTTTTCCTTCCCACTGTGGCCAAGTGCTTGCTCATAGGGGGTCGTTTTGACCGTTGGGGTTTTTCATGGTTATTGTATGGCCTTGCCTTGCAATATGGAGTGCCTTGGGGCAACTGTTTGTTGTGATTTGGCGCTATATAAGAAAAAAGTTGATTGATTGATTGAGATGTCCCACCACACAAACACACACACACACACACACACACACACACACACACACACACACACACACACACACACACACACACACACACACACACACACACTGCTTCTCTGGTGTTCATCTTGTGTATTCATTTACATTTTTATGCCATTGTGTACTATGAGTCGTACTTCCCTGTCACACCTACAGTCAAATCAATTCAGGTTATTTTCTTCAGTCACAACATGTTCTTAGCTCAAGCTGTCCTTTCAAGATTTTTGTTTTTATGATGTTGGTTTTTGCAATAGTACCAGTTCACGTGAATTGTCTGAATGCATATTTTGTATAGAATAGTTTTTATTGTATAGTTTTGTTGTGTATCTTTTGCTGTATTTTGTTTGATGCACTCTCATATCCCGAGAGGTGTCGACAGAGTAGTTGGAATAAAGAACAAAGAATTAAGAAAAGTCCCTTCAGGGTCACCAGTTCATCTGGTGCACGCAGAAGGAACCCACGTGAACGCAAGAAAAACAATGTAAAAACATGTAAAACAATGAATTTCTATTAAATTAAGGTGGAGAGAAGAATCCATGAAAATTTGTTTATAATCCTAATTATGTATCATGTGTGATTTCCACGCTCATTTACAGAGTGTACATTATGGCACTCATTGCTTAGTTTCAATTTCCGTCCTGGTTTTTTTGGCCCTTGAAAGTGTTGCAAAAACAGCATCATCTTCCATAAATCTCCACAAGGCTTTCCAATCACTGAACAACATAATGGGAAGAAAGTCATGTATTTTAATTTACCGCCATGTGAACATAATATATATCAGCATGAGCAACCATGTGACTGGAGGGCCACAACTTCAGCAGGTGATACCACCGATGAGCTCAACCTGAGGTGATCACTTGGAATAAAATGCTGCAGACTGAGTTCCTGCCCATCATCTAATCTTTAATCACCCTGGGAATTAACTTGGACTGTATTGATTTGGTTGTACAATGTTTTTTGATATTTGTTCTTTCAGTCACATCCAGGCTCGGACTGATAATCTGTGATTTTGGGCATTTGCCCGGTGGGCCGCTGCACGTTTAGACGTGCGTGGGCCGGCGGTCCCATATTTATAGAGATTATGGAAATATACAGTGTTCTTGAACCGCGCGCTGCTGTCAACACGAGGAAAATCCGTGATCAATCAATCAATCAATCAATTTTTTTTTATATAGCGCCAAATCACAACAAACAGTTGCCCCAAGGCGCTTTATATTGTAAGGCAAGGCCATACAATAATTATGTAAAACCCCAACGGTCAAAACGACCCCCTGTGAGCAAGCACTTGGCTACAGTGGGAAGGAAAAACTCCCTTTTAACAGGAAGAAACCTCCAGCAGAACCAGGCTCAGGGAGGGGCAGTCTTCTGCTGGGACTGGTTGGGGCTGAGGGAGAGAACCAGGAAAAAGACATGCTGTGGAGGGGAGCAGAGATCGATCACTAATGATTAAATGCAGAGTGGTGCATACAGAGCAAAAAGAGAAAGAAACAGTGCATCATGGGAACCCCCCAGCAGTCTACGTCTATAGCAGCATAACTAAGGGATGGTTCAGGGTCACCTGATCCAGCCCTAACTATAAGCTTTAGCAAAAAGGAAAGTTTTAAGCCTAATCTTAAAAGTAGAGAGGGTGTCTGTCTCCCTGATCTGAATTGGGAGCTGGTTCCACAGGAGAGGAGCCTGAAAGCTGAAGGCTCTGCCTCCCATTCTACTCTTACAAACCCTAGGAACTACAAGTAAGCCTGCAGTCTGAGAGCGAAGCGCTCTATTGGGGTGATATGGTACTACGAGGTCCCTAAGATAAGATGGGACCTGATTATTCAAAACCTTAAAAGTAAGAAGAAGAATTTTAAATTCTATTCTAGAATTAACAGGAAGCCAATGAAGAGAGGCCAATATGGGTGAGATATGCTCTCTCCTTCTAGTCCCCGTCAGTACTCTAGCTGCAGCATTTTGAATTAACTGAAGGCTTTTTAGGGAACTTTTAGGACAACCTGATAATAATGAATTATAATAGTCCTGCCTAGAGGAAATAAATGCATGAATTAGTTTTTCAGCATCACTCTGAGACAAGACCTTTCTGATTTTAGAGATATTGCGTAAATGCAAAAAAGCAGTCCTACATATTTGTTTAATATGCGCTTTGAATGACATATCCTGATCAAAAATGACTCCAAGATTTCTCACAGTATTACTAGAGGTCAGGGTAATGCCATCCAGAGTAAGGATCTGGTTAGACACCATGTTTCTAAGATTTGTGGGGCCAAGTACAATAACTTCAGTTTTATCTGAGTTTAAAAGCAGGAAATTAGAGGTCATCCATGTCTTTATGTCTGTAAGACAATCCTGCAGTTTAGCTAATTGGTGTGTGTCCTCTGGCTTCATGGATAGATAAAGCTGGGTATCATCTGCGTAACAATGAAAATTTAAGCAATACCGTCTAATAATACTGCCTAAGGGAAGCATATATAAAGTGAATAAAATTGGTCCTAGCACAGAACCTTGTGGAACTCCATAATTAACTTTAGTCTGTGAAGAAGATTCCCCATTTACATGAACAAATTGTAATCTATTAGACAAATATGATTCAAACCACCGCAGCGCAGTGCCTTTAATACCTATGGCATGCTCTAATCTCTGTAATAAAATTTTATGGTCAACAGTATCAAAAGCAGCACTGAGGTCTAACAGAACAAGCACAGAGATGAGTCCACTGTCCGAGGCCATAAGAAGATCATTTGTAACCTTCACTAATGCTGTTTCTGTACTATGATGAATTCTAAAACCTGACTGAAACTCTTCAAATAGACCATTCCTCTGCAGATGATCAGTTAGGCTGATGTGGGAGAAAACCGGAGAAAACCGGACGCGGACGCGGTGCGGCGGCACAGGAAAAACACCTCCGTGTTGATAACCATTTGTAAAATCCAGGCGGCTTTTGATGGCTTTCAGTGGAGTGAGTATATGAGAAATTGTTTAACAGCAGAACATGTTCCAACTTGTCCTTAAGGCTTTCAACAGAGGTGTTTTTCCTGTGGCGGAGCGTCGCGTCGGCTCCCGTCCGCACGTCTTTCATTAAAAAAATCTCCTTTAACAGTGGAATATCCGGATAAAATGCTGAAACCGACTTCTTCTGAAACTTCTCTGTTCTCTCATGACGTCCTGGATCAATAGAGCCTGAAATGTGGAGGTTTTCAGCTTGAACAGGCTGACGACGGCGGCTGAGAGCGCTGCGCGACGTCTCGCACCGTGGGAAGTCCTTAAAGCGACAGAATCACCTCAAAATCTCTCATCAGCCGTTAAAATTTTCACTGAAAACCAGCTTAATTTTTCGAACCGTGTCCACTTCGATGTGTCTCACAGGTTTAGAAAAAATTTTGATCAAACAACGCGCCAGTCTCTCAGCAACTTCTCAGACAAAGGAATTCCGACGAGGGGCTGGACGACTCCTCCCACAAGGAGTGCTCACAGGCGAATGACGTCACCGACAGGCGTGGAAAAACTCACGCATGTGCACGAGGGTTCAAGCATGTCTGACGTAAAAACATATGAATGAAATCCATATAGTTTTTGAAAAAAATAAAAAGGACCGTTACTTTATTGACAGCCCTCGTATATATATATATCACAGGGGGCGGGGTCGCCCCCCCCCCCCCCCAAAAAAAGTGCGCACCAGAGGAGACGTGCGCTCCTGGAAAGCTTGTGTATTTACGCTGCACCGTTGTAAGAGACTGACTAAGAGTGAAGAGTGATGACAGTATTTTTTTTTTGTTATTATTTGAACGTATAGACGCTCGTTCAAGTGATCTCCTGCATTAAACACAGAGCCGGTGTTCTGTCGAGATGTGATGCGCCAACTTTCGACACTCTGAGCTGTGACGTACCTTCGCATTGTCCAATAGGAACGACGCGTCGGGCCAAAACACGGAAGACTCGTGGAAGAAACCACTGATCTCTACAAAATGGACTGGACCAATCCGGTTGGTGCAGAAACCACTGATCTGTACAAAATGGATTGGACCAATCCAGTTGGTGCAGAAACCAATGATCTGTACAAAACATTAATGTGTGACAGGACTGCTCATTTATAGAGCAGTTTTCTGAAGAAAAATCATTGGAAATGTTTTTTTGTTGTTGTTACCTCAAAATTTCTGATTACTGTTAAAAAAAAGTTTAGAACACTTGTAATTAAAACAGGTAAATAAATCAATAAATGGTTCTTTAGAAACCTTTCATCTGTATTAAAACCACCTGTTATTTCATATTAGATAATTTCTTCTTTAACATAAGGAACCTCAGACATTTATTTTTAGACAAATAAAATAACATGGAAACTTGTATATTTTCTGAAGTCTGGTAGATTATTTATATCTTATTTCAACCAGAAAAACAAACACTAAATAAATATAACACTATAATAAATGTTTATTATAAATGCAAAAGGAAATAATTTAACAATGACTGCAGTGTGATTGTAAAGTAGGATTTCTGTGACATAAACCTCATGATGTTTTATATATATATATATATATATATATATATATATATATATATATATATATATATATATATATATATATATATATACAAGTTTAAATGACTATATATATATATATATATATATATATATATATATATATATATATATATATATATATATATATATATATATATATATATATTTACAAGTTTAAATGACTATATATATACAAGTTTAAATGACTATATATATATATATATATATATATATATATATATATATATATATTTACAAGTTTAAATGACTATATATATATATATATATATATATATATATATATATATATTTACAAGTTTAAATGACTATATATATATATATATATATATATATATTTACAAGTTTAAATGACTATATATATATATATATATATATATATATATATATATATATATTTACAAGTTTAAATGACTATATATATATATATATATATATATATTTACAAGTTTAAATGACTATATATATATATATATATATATATATTTACAAGTTTAAATGACTATATATATATATATATATATATATATATATATATATATATAGTCATTTAAACTTGTAAATATGTAATTGCCTTTAATGTTATCAGGACGCCCCCTCGTGGTGCCGGGTCCGCGTTTTGTACTATGATCAAGGTGAAATGACAGTGAAAGTATGTGTTTAGGTGTGTTTTCATGGTGTTTAGGTGTATAGTATTTGTTCATTGGGGGTTCGGTATGGACGGGTGGGTGTGCGTGTTTGGGGGTGGATTCGTCGGGCCAATAGTGGGCTGGTCCAGAGGAAAAATGCCAGGGCCGAAATTTGTTTCCAGTCCGACCCTGGTCACATCCACATTCATCTTTAAATGTCACAACTGTCTCTTGATTTATTCCATGTCACTGGAATTGATTATGTTTGCTACTAGCAAAAGTAGTCATGACCCATGTACAGTCTGCTCTGCTCCTCACATGCAATGGTTGGCCCATTAATAGCTGAACAATAAAACACTAGTTTTTGTCATTTTCTGTGACGTCAAATCATTGACAAAACCCCACTCACGTAAAAAATGTGTTCCCGCATAGATATTAACTGTGCACGCACAAAGATGCTGCATGAGAGGACCAGCGCTTCCCCATCCACTTGAACTTGATTGCTGCTCACGCAAAGTTTATTTCTGCTCACGTGAAGTTGATTTCGGCTCATGTGCAAAGAATTCCAGTGGGCAGGGGGAGCACTGGTCTGGGAGTGATAATTTGTGCATGCGCAGTGATTATTTGCATGTGTGCAGTTAATATCTACGCATGAACGGATTTTTTACGCAAGTCCGGTTTTGTCACTGATCTGACGCCATAATTTTCCCTCTATACACCACCACTATGGAGTTGATGAGAAATTGTCAACACATGCCTCAAGTGCAAGCTTTAATTCAAGAGGGTGAACAAACATCCATCATCCATCCATTTTCTTCCGCTTCTTCCGGGCAGCAGCTCAAGCAAAGTTGGCTAGACTTCCTGATCCACACATACCTCCCCCGAGGCGTTCCCAAGCCAGCCGAGAGAAGTAGTCCATCCAGTGTGTCCTGGGTCTTCCCCGGGGCCTCCTCCCGATGGGATGTGCCCGGAACACCTCTCCAGCAAGGCTTCCAGGGGGCATCCGGAAAAGATGCCCGAGTCACCTCAGCTGGCTCCTTTCGACGTGGAGGAGTAGTGGCTCAACTCCGAGCTCCTCCAGAATGACCAAGCTCCTCACCCTATCTCTAAGGGAGCACCCAGCCACCCTGCAGAGAAAACTCATCTCGGCCACTTGTACTTGCAATCTTGTTCTTTTGGTCATGAGCCAAATCTCATGACAATAGGTGAGGGTCAGAACATAGATTGATCGGTAAATTGAGAGCTTTGCCCCCTACTCAGCTCTCTCTTCACCACGACGGTCCAATACAGCAACTGCATCACTGTAGATGCTACATGGATCCGTCTGTTGATCTCATGCTCCATCCGTCCCTCGCTCGTGAACAAGACCCCGAGATACTTAAACTCTTCCACTTGAGGCAAGGACACTCCACCGACCTGAAGAGGGCAAGGCACCTTTTTCTGGTCGAGAACCATGGCCTTGGATTCGGAGGTGCTGATTTTCATCCTGGATGCTTCACACTCGGCTGCAAACCACCCCAGTGCATGCTGATGGTCCTGATTTGACGAAGCCAACGGAACCACATCGTCCGCAAACAGCAGAGATGAGATTCTGTGGTTCCCAAACCAGACCCCCTCTACACCCTGGCTGCGCCTAGAAATTCTGTCCATAAAGGTAATGAACAGATCTGGTGACAAAGGGCAGCCCTGGTGGAGGCCAACGTGCACTGGAAACAGGTTTGACTTACTACAGGCAATGCAAACCAAGCTCCTGCTGCGGCCGTACAGGGACCGGATAGGCCTTAGCAAAGGACCCCGGACCCTGTACTCCCAGAGCACCCCCCACAGGGTGCACCAAGGGACACAGTCGAACACCTTCTCCAGATCCACAAAGCACATGTGGACTGGTTGGGCAAACTCCCATGAACCTCTGAGCACCCGATGGAGTGTGTAGAGCTGGTCCAGTGTGCCATGACCAGGACGAAAACCACACTGCTCCTCCTCGAATCCAAGGTTCGACTTTCGGTCAAATTCTCCTCTCCAGTTCTCTGGAATAGACCTTACAGGGGAGGCTGAGAAGTGTGATCCCCCTATAGTTGGAACACACCCTCCGGTCCCCCTTCTTAAACAGAGGGACCACCACCCCGGTCTGCCAATCCAGAGGCACTGTCCCTGACCGCCACACAATGTTGCAGAGGTGTGTCAACCAAGACAGTCCCACAACATCCAGAGACTTAAGGCGTCGGAGGATTTGCCAGAATTTCTTCAAGGCCGACCGATAGTCCTCCTCCATGGCCTCCCCGAACTCCTCCCAGACGTGAGTTTTTGTCTCTGTGACTGCACAGGCTGCAGCATACTTGGCCTGCCAGTACCTGTCAGCTGCTGTAGGAATTCTTCTTCAGCTTGACGGCATCCCTTACTTCCGGCATCCACCACCGGGTTTGCGAATTGCCACTGTGACAGGCACCAGAGACTTGTGACCACAGCTACGAGCGGAAGCATCGACAATGAACAAACATACAACCCTTAACTATTTAAAATATCATCCCTAAATGGCTAATATGATTATTGTATTTTTGTTAAATCCCTTGACTTAGATGATAATCTGCACTACAAAAGTTTGAACTTAATTGTGGTGTACAGAAATAAAAAATAAATAAATAAAAATCTTACTTTCCAATTATTTGTGGACCTTGTTCTGAATTGTAAAGGCACAATGTTAAATTAGTGATCAATGGTCTGATTGTGACATTATCACACGACTAAATGTGAGCAATACACCCTGTAAGGGGCTGCATAGTCCAAAAATACATGACTCAGGGCATAGATTTTGATATGCACCTCCTGCTATATTCAGAGTAGTGTGACATCATATAAATGCTTTTGGATTTGCTAACCATCTGGAAGCAAACTGAAACAGGTGTTCCTCCATAGTGGAGGCACTCCCTCAACCCAAATCTCTGCATCAATAAGAAAACACATCAATGGGGAGCTGCACAGAGATGTGCACCAGACCTAAAGTCTCATCTGTGGAAATAATCCGGCCGAGCATCTGCACAAGATGCAGTCCTTTTACATATGGAGACTATTTTTTTTATTTTTCAACACTGCATATATGTGTCTTCCTCATTTTGTCAATAATTATTGAGAGGAAAAAAGCTCATATTTCCAGTAAGTTATAATATGGGATTTTAACTGAGTGCTGGGCCTGCTCACTTTGCCTTTCAGGGAGTGTGGAATCAGACGTCAGATGATGTGTACTGCCAAAGCAATCACAGATGAGACAGGTAGGAGTAAAGTGCTCCAGGAAAGTAAGAGGATCAGCTTCCCCAGGAGCGTGGCATGTGTATGTGCCTTTTGTAAAACGGAGGCACAAAGGAAGAGCAGATTTTTTTATTTTTTTTTTAAACACCATATGGTCCTGTTCCACACAGGAGCTCATCTGAATGGGATATAAGGTCCAAAGACACTGCTGGCCCACGCTGAGCAGGTGTGCTGCTGAAGCTTTCAATCACACGCACAAACATAAATGCAAGCGTTCAAGCACTGCACTTGTAACACAACGACTTCAAACTCAGCGGCTGTCCAGATTGGCCATATTGAGCTGAGAAGCTGCACACTTACACCGTTATGCAATTTTCAGTAAAATCACACTTTTACGACTGTGTGAGAGAATATCGCCAGAGAAATAAGACGCGGCTGACAGGATCGCTGCAGCTTATTTGTGCTGATAAGCAGTGTGCTTCAACCAATACAGGGATTTGAAAGCTGATACTGTACTTTAGACATTTTGGTCTGTCAATATGTGTATCTCTTTAACTGGGAGCTGGCCAATATGATACACACACACACACACACACACACATATATATATATATATATATATATATATTATTTATTTATTTATTAATTTTTTTTAATTTATTCAACAGCAAAAAAGTTGCACCATGCACAGTTTCTTCAGTCAGAGGCATAGAAGCCAATAACTCCTATATGCAGGTTTATTCCATAATTAAATGGATACAATTCCAGCCAAGAGTCAACAATTTCACAGAGTTAAGCAAGAGATAAGATCAACTTTATTTATCCACAAAGACATTATTTTTGCCAGAGTACTGAAATAGTAAACACTGACCAGTGTTTTTATTTTTTTTACAACAAATGTATGAAAAACGACTGCAACACATTTATACAAGATGTTTCACAATATTGCACATACAGTGGGGAAAATAAGTGATCCACTGTTGATTTTACAAGTTTTGCCACCTACAAAGAATGGAGAGGTGTGTAATTTTTATCATAGGTACACGTCAACTGTGAGAGACAGAATCTAAAAAAATAAAACAAAAATCTCGAAAGTCAAATTGTATGATTTTTAAATAATTAATTTGAATTTTATTGCACAGTTGTAGTGTACCTACTATAAAAATTTGCAGACCTCTGCATTCTTTGTAGGTGGGGAAACAGTGTATTAAATACTTATTTTCCCCACTATAACTCTAAATAACTGAATAACTCTTCCTGCAGAAGGAGGAAGATTTATACAGTCTGGTTGCCACAGATAGGAAAGACCTCCTGTGTCGTTCTGTGGTGCACCTCAGTCTTTGAATGAAGGTGCTCTGACAGGACGTCAGTGTGGCATACAGGACGTGGGAGGTGTTGTCCAGGATGCTGAGCAGCTTCCTCAGCATCCTTCTTTCTGACACCTCCGCCACAGACTCCAGCTCAGCCCCAGGACAGAGCAAGTTCACCTGATGCACTGGTTGAGTCTGTTCATGTCAGCTGCCTTCAGCCTGCTGCCCCAGCACACTACAGTGTAGAAGACGATGCTGGAGATCCCTGAGTGATGAAACATCTGCAACATATTTCTGCAGACATTAAAAGATCTGAGCCTCTTCAGGAAGTACAGTCGGCTCTTGTCTATGTGGAAAACCAGGTATTTGTTGTAGTAGTCCTCAATGTCCACCACAGTTCCATTAATGGTAACTGGGTTTGGAGGGGTCTTCCGTCTTCTGAAGTCCACCACCAGCTCTGTTGATTGACGTCAAATAACATACATTAATGTTTTCTCAAGTAAAAGCTGAGGTTTTAACTGAAGGCAAAGCTGTGGTTTCACTCCTGACTTGAAATTCCTGGGGCCATCTGGAGATAGCTCCTGAACACTTCCTAGGCCCCTACACTCTGGCCCACATTCCAACAGAATGTAATTCAGAGTTCTTCAAATGGGTCCTTGAAACCTGTATCGGTGAAATTTCAATCAGTGGAAATTATATGACGACATAGTTGTTTCAGGTCAAAATGAGATATTCTTGTCAAGCCTGAAGTGTTCTAGACCAGCCAGGTTCAACCAGTTTATGGTCACCTTCAAAGATAAGGTGACCATAAACTCAGAGACGTGTCAATCAGCTTATCTCCACAGGTCTCAGTGAAGAAAAGTATTTTTTTCTTTTACATGCAAAAGAACATTATTCTATCTATATATATATAAAAAAAAAAAAAAAAAAAAAAAAAATCTCATGTTGTCTTGTTTAATCAAACAAAATGCTTGGCATATATTCCATTTTAATGACATGTTCCTTTTAACTGCTGTTGTGTTAAATGTGATTTTTGACTCATCAATACTTTGATGAGTCAAATATTCACTTTTAATCAAAATAACTTTAATCACGTTATATTCATTCAAAAGTATCTTAGAACAAAGTGTATGACAACAGAGTTAATGTTTTTAAAAGGTGACTCATTTCTGTGTGCCTTTCTACAAATACAGTTTTTCTGTGAAATTACACACCCAAGTGGGTGCAGTTAATGATGTAAGTCCCCTGTAAAAGGTCAGAACAGAGTGCTTTCTGCCTCTTCCCCTTCTTATTTTGAGCTTCTCTCCTTCGGCACTCTGTTTCGCTTTTTGCACACGCTTAATTTTTCTTTTGTGGCCTATAACCTCATGCAGCTAAACTACCACATGGTTCTTTGTTCATTCTTGTTTGATGACAATATACCAACCTGATAACTGTTTTTAAGGCTCGTCAAGTTGTTCATTTTTTAATATAAAAATAAAAGTTCCTAGCGGAAATGTCAGAATAAGAATGAATTTACAGAAATGTGACTTTTCCTTTTTTTTTTTTTTTTTTTTGTAATTTACAACGATGCTCTCAAAACTTTAACTTTTTTTTTTAAATTCACAAAGACTTTTTATTCTGGTACGACAAAATTTTGGGGAAGCCACGAGTAACCATTTTCAACAAACACCTTCACCTCTTGGGTCAAGCAAGTTGACGACGGACCTGACTGCCGAAGCAACGGCATGTCCCTGCTGGCAAACTCAGCTGACTCCAAAGCCTTGGGATCACCGGGGGAGACCAGTGGTTAACCCCTGACCCAAGCGAGCTCAGGCAGCAAAGCCCCTCCACATCAGCTGCCGACATGATTCATCAGAACCATCTCTTCATCAGATCAGCTAAGTGACCCTGTTCAGGGCCCCTTCACACATAGTGCGAATTTGGTCAAACTGTGCATGAAGCAGGAATCATATGCAAAACATGTAAAATCGTATAGGTGCTTCCCATGCCTTGTACACCTGTTTCTACAACTATATATGCTGTGGGCTGCAGTGAGTGTGTGTGCGCTCCCTCGCTGCAGCCCATTGACAGGCTGCCCCCAGACCATCAGATCAGAACACACAACGGGCAATCTGACTTTCACTCAGACTCAGACTCACTTTTATTGTCACTCAACCCTTACAGGCAGAACGAAATGCAGTTTCTCCAGGTCTTGGTGTAGTTACCTGGGACATATTTTTAACCTAACCTATTGTATAAACTTTTGCAATATAAACTTTTACAATGTGCAATATGCACACCCCTTTGGCCACCAAATATATATACAAGGCACAGGGTCGGCAGCAGCAGCAGCAGCAGCAGCAGTGTTAGAGTATTAAGAAGGTGACAATGTGCATGTAGTGCAATGTTCACAGTTTGGTGGTGGATGTTGAACTGTTCAACAGTCTGACAGCATTCGTGTAGAAGCTGTTTTTCAGTCTGGACGTTTTTGCCCAGATGCTGCACAGCCTCATTCCAGAGGGAAGGGGTGTGAACAGACTGTGCGCAGGGTGGGTGGAGTCTCGGAGGATGCAGGTGGCTTTGTCTCTACATCTGGAGATGTAGATGTCCCCAATGGGTGGTAAGCTGCATCCGATGGTACTCTGTGCAAACTTTACCACCCGCTGCAGCGCTTTCTTCTCCGCCACCATGCAGCCACCATACCACACAGGGAGGCAGCAGGACAGGACACTCTCCACTGCACAGCTGTAGAAGGCCCTGAGGACCTCGGTGTTCAGACCGGCCCTTCCCAATTTCCTCAAAAAATAGAGACGTTGGTGGGCTTTCTTGATGACAGCCGTGGTGTTGGTGTGCTAGGTGAGAGTGTTGGAGAGGTGGACTCCAAGATACCTGATGGAGGAGACGATCTCCACTGCAGCACCATTGATGTAGAGGGGGGAGGGGGTGGTGGGGGCTGACCTGCGGAAGTCAACAACTATCTCCTTGGTCTTCTGGGTGTTGCGGATGAGGTTGTTGTCTCCGCACCAACGTGTCAGGTTCTCCACTTCTTGCCTGTACGCTGCCTCGTCCCCTTGGCTAATGAGCCCGATCACTGCTGTATCGTCTGCAAACTTAACAACAAGATTATTCTTGTGCTGGGCTCTGCAGTCGAAGATCATCAATGTGTACAGCAGTGGACTGAGCACACAACCCTGGGGTGAGCCAATTTTCAGGATGATGGTGGAGGATGAAGTGGTGTTGATCCTGACACTCTGTGGCCTCCCGGTCAGGAAGTCCAGGATGCAGTTGCACAGTGCTGAGGGGGCTCCTAGTTCAGCCAGCTTGGAAACCAGTTTCTGTGGATGATGGTGTTGAACACAGAAGTGACGTCCAGGAACAGCAGCCTTGAATAGGAGTCACATCACCCACGTGAGCTGGTTCCACAGGTACCAGCTGGTTTTTATGTTTTATTTATTCAACATCAGGGGCATGATGTGGTTCCACAGGTACCAGCTGGTTTGTATGTTTTATTTATTCCACATAAGAGGCGCGATGTGGTTCCACAGGTACCAGCTGGTTTTTATGTTTTATTTATTCCACATCAGTGGCACGATGTGGTGCACCTCGCACTGTGTTCCTACTCGAAAGACACCATCGCGTGCATGAACCCTCGCACCGGGATCGTGCATGCCTGCCCGTTGGCACGTTTTGTGGTGCACTAATTTGAACTGTTTTGTGCTGTTTCGCTGTATTTGACCAAACTTCGCACTGTGTGAAGGGGCCCTAATATTTGTTACATTTTTCGGTGCCGTTAATCCAAAATTATTAAAATAAGTGATTTAATTTCACTACATTTTTATGTTGCCCCGCTTGAGGCTACAAAGAGACTTTGCTAAATAATTATATTCGTTACATATATCTTTTGGTGCGCCACTGCGGGGCCAGAAACACATAAAACTAAAATTAACACATAAGGCTAAATTATGAAAATATTTATTTTCGCTACAATGTTGAGCTGCAGGTGGTTGAGTCCACACCACTCCACAAACCTGTCCACCACAAACCTGTACTCAGTCTCCTGGTCACTGCTGATGCAGCCCACAATAGCAGAGTTGTCTGAAAACCTGTGCAGGTAGCAGGACTGTGACCAGAACCTGAAGTCTGAGGTGTCGAGTGTGAACAGGAGGGGGACAGGACCATCCCCTGTGGTCCCTCGTGCTGCTCTTGATGGTGTCAGATGTCCCAAAGTCTCACATACTGTGGGGTGGACTGTGAGGTAGTTGGTAATACAGGCCACCAGGTAAACTCCATCTTCATGTCACGTAGCTTATCGCTGAGGAGGTCAGACCAGATGGTGTTGAATTCAATGGAGAAGTCAAAGAATATGACTCTCACAGTGCTGCCTGCTTCCTACATGAGACTAAGCTCTGTTCAGTATGAAGATGATGGCGTCCTCCACTCCCCTTTTGGGCTGGTACGCAAACTGCAGCGGGTCGAGTGATGATGTGACAACTGTGTGGCAGCACCTTTGGATGAGCCTCTCGAGTGACTTCATAATATGTGATGTTAGGGCCACAGTCATTAAGTGTGTTGAGGCTCTTTGGCACAGGAACCCGACATGATGTTTTCCACCACACAGGAACAGCCGTCTGTTTCAGGCTCAAGTTGAAGATGTGCTGGAAAGCACATCCCTTCAGCACTCTGGGGCCGAGGTCGCCATGACCCGCAGATTTTCCTGGACACGGGCAACTAAATTCTCTTCTTACATCCTCAGCAGTGATGGTGATGGGAGACATCAAGGAGAATGAGGGTGTAGTGGAGGGAGGAGAGTGGGAGCAGGTTGGTGGGAGGAGGGGGTGGTGTTGTTGGGGTGTGACGTGAGTGAACAGGGGAGGAGAAGCACTGAGAGGAGCGGGAAGGGTCCATGTAGTCAAACCTGTTAAAGAATAGGTTAGCTCACTGGCCTCATGAAGGTCTCCTTCCATCATGTGGTCCACCTTCTTACCATGAGCAGTGATGGTTCTCATTCCCTTCCACACCTCCCCCATGTTGTTCTGCTGGAGCTTGCACTCCAGCTTTCAACCTATAACTGTCTTTCCCCTCTGCGATCTTCTTCCTCAGTTCTTGCTGCACCCTCTTCAGCTCCTCGCTGTCTCTGCTCCTGATTGCAGCCTTCTTCCTTTCCAGTGTTGTCTTGATGTCCTTGGTCTCTCACAGTTTACTAGTTGTTCACGATGACAGTGACTCCCCCGCCTTTCTTTTTGCCACTATGCGTGCAGCTCCGGTTCCCTCGCACCAACTGAAAGTCAGGTAAACTCACTACAGACTCCGGGATGTTGTCGTGCAGACATGTCTCCGTGAAGCACAATATGGAGCCCTCATGACACACACTGTTGCTCTTCATGAGTGATGTTATTGCATCCATTTTGTTCACCAACATTCTTATGTTCACCATCACTATGGAAGAAATATATGACCAATATCTCCTCTTCCTTTGCCTCTGTCTCCTCCCGGCTCGACAGCCCAGGTATTTCCTCAACAGTTCTTTAGGGATATCATGTCTTTCCTTGTTCAGGCTAAAGTGTCGGAGCACCTTCAGCTGATCCCTTGTGTAAACAATAGAGCACTGGCAGTTATCTGCCATGGTCAGGACCTCGCTCTGGAAAAGTACTCCAAACACCAGGGAAATGATAAATAATGAGTTTAGCAGCATGCATTCACTGACCAATAAATTATTAAAAACTATTAAATAAAAGAAAGTAGAGGAAGTAAAAATAGTAAAAAGTGGTTAAAAGACACAATGATGAGGAAAACTCTCGCAGGCAGCTGTCAGTAACAGCACCATCTTGACAAAAATAAAATTTCTAGTTATATGTGCTGTCTCATGGTCTTATTTTTATTTTGTCACTTGCTTTTATTCTTATGGTTGTCTCTCAAAGTGAAAGTCCTATCAGACCCTTCAGGCTCCAGTGCCTATGCCCAGACACTGGAGCCTGAAGTGTAAAGTCTATGATTCCCACTGGATGGGACACGATCCCATCGCGGGTTACTTCCCCAACCAAAGCAGGTTTCCATTTCCAGCTTGTTCGGCTGAGACAATGCAGATTGACTTTATTGTCCAAGGACACAGGCAGGTAGACTGAAGCAGGCACCTAGTACACATACTGGTGATCAGATCCTCCCCCACACAGCCACCTGCTCTGAAACTGCTCCAGGTAAAGGTTAATAATCCAGTCAAGGAGTGAGTTTAGATTGAAGAAACCAAACTGGTGCTCAACAGGTCTCCAGTGTTTTCATCACCTTGACACAATGGGGATATCCTGGCTGCCTGTCTACCAGAGTGCTGGACACATTAATGGGAACTAACAACTGAATCTAGCATCTACAGGGAGAAACTGGATGTCCACTATGACAATAAATACAGCAACTGAAGGCAAAAAACCCACAATTAAACAAGGGGTAGAATGGAGGAAATGAGATTTTATGAAAATTTTCTGACATTAATGTAAATTTCTCATGGGAAAATTGAAGTACTGTTGTAAAATCTTTGAAACATGTCTGTTTTGAATGGTCTGGAGGATAACTTGGTGTGCTGCCACCTGGTGGACACTGGCATTTCCTGGACATTCAGGAAGGTGCACTGACATCAAATGAATAGGAAATAAGTTCCTTCAGCTGCTCTCGTATTTTTCCACTCAGGGTCACCACATCAGATCAGAAGTGGATCTGAATGTTGATTTGGCACAGGTTTTACAATGGCAGCCCTTCTTGATGCAACTCCACATTATATGGAGAATGTAATGTGGACTTCATTGACATGTTCCACCTGTGAAACATCCATCCTGTCTATGGCTGATGCAGAGACCTTGATCCATAAATTTGTCTGCTCGAGATTGGACTACTGCAATATTCTGTTTTCTGGTTTACCATGGTCCAGCATTAGGGGTCTTCAATTGGTTCAAAATGCTGCTGCCAAAGTTTTGACAGGAAGCAGAAAGTTCAACCACATTAAACCCATATTGACATCATTTCAATGGTTTCCTGTCTCCATGAGGTAATAGGTTCTTTTGCTAACCAATAAATGTATTCAGGGACTAGCACCTCCCTACTTAGCTGATCTAATTGAACCCTATGTACTGGCCCGGGCTCTGTGTTCTCAGGGCGCAGTTACAATTTTTCAATTTATTTTTATTTATATAGCACCAAATCATAACAAAGTAAGGTCTAAACTTACCAATCCCCAGAGGAAGAACACAGGTGACAGTGGTAATAAAAAACTCCCTCTGATGATTAGAGGAAGAAACTTCAAGCAGACCAGACTCAAAGGGGCGACCCTCTGCTTGGGCCATGCTACAGACACAAATTACAAAACAATTTACAAAACGAATATACAGGAAATTTTGAAGATGCACAGGACAGGAGGGTTTCAGAAACAGACACCACACCCATCTCTGGATGGAGCTGCACCTCAAACAGAGAGAAAAAACAGAATCAGGCATCAGAAAGACAATAAATACAGTATAATTTGTCAGCATTTAGCAACAAGAAAAACAGAAGAAATACTAAGGTGATCGCCGGCCACTAGCCCTAAGCTTCATTTAGAATTTAGATAAAACTGAGGCTGCGGCATGCTCCGTTTACTAATAAAATTAATTAAAAGAGTGAAAAGCATAGTAACATACTATGCCAGTATGCTAGTCATACGAAAGGGAAAATAAGTTCGTCTTAAGTCTGGATTCGAAAGTCTACAGAATGTGATGATTTTTTGATGCAGGGAGATCATTCCACAGAACAGGGGCATGATAAGAGAAAGCTCTGTTACTCGCAGACTTTTTAATCCCCCTAGGGACACAAAGTAGTCCTGCAACCTAAGAACGCAGAGCCCGGGCTGGTACGTAGGGTTTAAGTAGGTCAGCTAAGTAGGGAGGTGCCAGTCCATGAACAATTTTATAGGCTAATAGCAGAAGCTTAAAATCTGATCTCACGGGGACAGGAAGCCAGTGAAGAGATACCAAAATGGGTGTAATGTGGTCAAATGTTCTGCTTCCTGTTAAAAGTATGGCAGCAGCATTTTGAACCAGTTGGAGACCTCTAAAGCTGGACAGCGGTAATCGAGAAAATAGAACATTCCAATAATCCAATCTAGAAGAGACAAACACATGAATCAGGGTCTCAGCATCAGCCATAGACAGGATGGGACAAATCTTCACTATATTTCACAGGTGGAAGAAACCAGTCCTCGTAATATCTCTAATGTGGAGATCCAAGGACAACGTAGGATCAAAAATTACCCCAAGGTTCCTCACTTTGTCAGTGTGATGTATGACACACAAACCTAGGCAACTGTTTTGTGGAATGATCTCCCTACAGAGATAAAACATTCAGATTCTGCAGAGACATTCAAGTTCATACGCACCTATTCTCCCTCTCATATGGTTACCATATTGGTATAGTGTGATACTATGCTTGTTGTCTCTCTTACTCATCTTATTAGCAATGGAACAGGCCTCAGCCTCACTTCATCTAAATTCTGGGGCAGTTAGTGAAGCTTAGGGCTAGCAGCTGGTGATCACCTTAGTAATCTCTCCGCTTCTCTGTTGATTTATTGCTGGTGAACTCATACCTTAGGTACAGTTTTTCTGGACAAATGATTCTCCTCTTTTTCTCTCTGTCTAAGGTACTGATGACATCACACAAGGCTGACAGCTGCATACCACAGGGCGCTGGACTGACCACAAGATACCATGGCTGAAGCTCATGCAGCACACTGCAGTCTGCTTTTGGAATGTACTCTGCCAGGAGGGAGGGCCCACTGATGGACACTGGCCATTGTTAATCCCATGGTGCTGGATGACCCCCTGCCTGTGGTGCAATTGCTTGTATGGTCAACTCAATAATGGACTTTGTTTTTTATGTTACTCTGTTTTCTGTTTGATGTTTCTTTAGCTTTGTAAAGAACTTTGTTAAAACCTTGTAACTGTTAGAACAGCCAAAGCAGTTGGTCACCCCTCTTAGTCTGGTCTGCTTGAGGTTTCTTTCTCCATATCATCAAAAGGAGCTTTCCTTACCACTGTCGCCTGTGTGCTTGCTCTCGGGGTTGGTAAGATTACACCATACTTGTGTGAAGCATCTTGAGGCAGCTCTGTTGTGATTTGGTGCTATATACTGTAAATGAAATAAATTGAACTGAAATTTAATTAAGGTGAATACAATGGGCGGGGGTGGGTTTGAACCGCAAACCTACAGCACTGGAAACAAGTCCACTTAACCACATGGCCACCACACATGCCACTGATATCAAATCAATAATATCATACTGAATGGCTGTACTCAGTGCAAGGTCTTTTTGTAAAAGGCTGGGATTCTTTCATGATGTGCATGAACAGCAAAATAGTGACACAAATCCTTCTTCAACATAAACCACTTTTACCAAACACGACTCCCAAGAGCAGACTGATGATTCAAAAGGTGCTGCTCATGCCCAAGTCTCCCATTTACTTACAATTTGCTAATGTAATGATAGTTGTTTCTACTGTGCACCCTCCAGTGATTAGAAGTTAAAATGCTTTCATTGTGATGCACATTCAAGAAAATGTGTTATCAGCTGCAGCTCATCAAATACCTTCCAAAGAAAGTTATGGTAGCTAAATTCAGGTATGATGCTCCATCCTGATCCAAACCGTAAATGTTAATAGCCGACATCAAAATGAGAGGGTCTTGAAAATTACCCAAGTTATAAAGACTCTGCAACTCTCACCAGTAGTAAACAATGAAGATGTTCCTCACATGGTACGGGCTGACTATTCATTGATGATCTACAGTCGTAGACAGCTGTTGGAATCTCCTGCGATATTGTGCATGCAAAGCTTGGACTGTCATGGGTGCTGCAAATTCGACCACTGATCAAAGTGCATGAAGCATGTTGAAGGAGATCCAATTAATTCCAAAATGCTTCCTACCCAAGACATGTGTCAATTCCATCACACTTAAGAAAAAAGACCATTCATGCAGTGAAAACACGTCCTCACCCCTCACAGTGGTCCAAGATAATTTCTTACATCAGGAAAATAACTTCTACTTCTACACCTTTTGACTGAAGCAGCTCCATGAACTGATCAAGACCACAATTGCATGGAAAGCTGACAAAGGGCTGAGTCTGCTTTCTTTACTTTTTTGTTTTGGACAATGGCTTAATCGGATATTTAAGAACAGGGATCACATTCAGCTAAAACAAGGCTGGAGAGGATGATGCTCTGCTCTCGACTTGGACTATCGACAAACAGCCTACAGCCAGGTCTAAATTACCAACTGTGCCAGTGTTCAGTGAACATGCACACAGCCGTTAACAGATCCCTGCCCTTATTTCTACAGAGGCCCCAGTATTAGTGAAACCCCAGTCGACTGGCAGGCCTATCCATCATTGCACCACGCCAGACAGACACCGCAGCACACCCTCACGCAGCCCAGTCACACATTAGCATTTGACCACCTTCATTAAATTCAGTGAAGGTAAGAGTAATTTAAACTCCAGCAGGAAACTTGATCTATCCATCAAAACTTTTATTTAAGATTGTCTTATAAATGGATTAAAAGAAAAGGTCATGCGTAGCTTATTAGTGAGGAGACTGAGTTAGTAAATTCATCCCTGTTGTTCTGCACCATACGGTGACAAGATTTTTCTTCTGTCACTCACTATTCCAAGGAGCACAGAAAATTCACTGGACCCTCTCAAAAATGTATTGGGATAATAAATATTTAGCATTGCAGGGAATGTATAATGGATACTTCTGTACTTAACAAATGATGGTAAAGTCAACATATTCAACATTCACTGTACGACCAGAAGTGATACCTGTGCCATGGCTGAACAATCCTTGATTTTTTTTGTTGGAATGATTACATTCATGCTTTAGCTTACATGGCCACTCTCTGGATGAATACTGCACTGCAAACATCTGAATCCTGTCTCAGATCTGCATATTTACTGGTATGGTGGTGGTGTGAAAGGATGTTCCATGTGCCCATCTGCATGAACCACATCAGGTTTGACCCTGAGCACTGCCTCACAGTGGACAACACCTCAGCACCCCTCAGCCACCATCCAATCAAAACAAGACCCTTAATGCTTTTCTGTGGTTTCTTCTTATTGGCAGATAATAATGCACATAGTCTAGTCTTTTTGGCACTTCCCAGCCACCATACCATTGGCTTCCAGTGGATTGTTTGCTGTTGTGGCACTCTTATGAACTTTACATGGTTGTATACATTTCTTGAATTTCTGTTTAGCACTCTTCTGATTGTTAAGTATTTACTCTAAATCTTATTTATCTACAGTCCTGTTGTAAATCATTAGCAATTAGCATTCGCTAGCAGTTAGCATTCACTAGCGGTTAACATTTGCCAGCATTAGCATTCACTAGTGTTAGCTTTTGCTAGCACTTAGCTTACACTAGCAGTTAGCTTTTACTAGCAGCTAGCTTTCGCTGGCTAGGTTGACTTCCTTCCCCCCTCCGTTACTTTATAGCTGTTTTTTTTTTTAACCTGTTTAATCTTCTCTTAGGTTTTCAGTGTAAGTGTTGTGAATTTTAGGCCATTATTTTACTCCTGTGTTAATCTGAGGAGTGGCTAGCATTTTCACTAGCGTTGGTTTGCATTGGCGAGTTGACCCCCCCTCCCCCATTTCTTAATACTTCTGTTAGTTTTTTTTAGTGTAACTGTTGGAATTTAGCTTAGTACTTTACTTTTGTGTTAATCTTAGGAGTGCTTAGCTTATTCATTATTGGTTAGCTCGTGCTTGCTTGGCTACACTCTTGAATTTCCTAGTGCACAAAGCACACTACTTTGCACCCTCCGTAAATCCTGCGTGATGTTGGAAGATAGGGTGGCTCTCTTAGGGAGCCGTGTTCATAAGTTAGAACAGCTTCTTAGCTCAGTGGAGTTAGATGTTACAGGCACTCCAGATGAGGTTAGTGTTGGGCCGGCTAGTGTGCCTATTAGCATCAGCCTAGAAATGCCAGCTGTGGAGGACGGCTTTCGGACTGTGGCTAGGAAGAGGAAGCCCCGTAGGGCTTCATGCCTGGTTGTGGTACCCCAGTCGCACTCGCCACTGTGAACTGTGAATCGGTTCTTCCCCTTGGATTTGCCTGATGTGAATTCTCTGAACCCACCAGTGACTTCCACTCCTGTCTCCAGGCCGGAATGCCGGACTTTAGTGATAGGGGAGTCTATCACCCGCAAAGTCAGGATATAGATGCCGGTTGATGTTAAATGTATTCCTGGGGTCAGAGCTCCCAACACTGCATCCCATCTTAGGGTGCTGATGCTGCAGAAGGGAAGACAGACTAAGGCACATAACATAAGAATTAGTCACATAGTTATTCACGTCGGCACCAATGATGTCAGGATGAATCAATCAATCAATCAACTTTTTTCTTATATAGCGCCAAATCACAACAAACAGTTGCCCCAAGGCGCTCCATATTGTAAGGCAAGGCCATACAATAATTATGAAAAACCCCAACGGTCAAAACGACCCCCTATGAGCAAGCACTTGGCAACAGTGGGAAGGAAAAACTCCCTTTTAACAGGAAGAAACCTCCAGCAGAACCAGGCTCAGGGAGGGGCAGTCTTCTGCTGAGACTGGTTGGGGCTGAGGGAAAAAAACAGGAAAAAGACATGCCGTGAAGGGGGGCAGAGATCGATCACTAATGATTAAATGCAGAGTGATGCATACGGAGCAAAAAGAGAAAGAAACAGTGCATCATGGGAACCCCCCCACAATCTACGTCTAAAGCAGCATAACCAAGGGATGGTCCAGGGTCACCCGATCCAGCCCTAACTATAAGCCTTAGCGAAAAGGAAAGTTTTAAGCCTAATCTTAAAAGTAGAGAGGGTATCTGTCTCCCTGATCTGAATTGGGAGCTGGTTCCACAGGAGAGGAGCCTGAAAGCTGAAGGCTCTGCCTCCCATTCTACTCTTACAAACCCTAGGAACTACAAGTAAGCCCGCAGTCTGAGAACGAAGCACTCTAATGGGGTAATATGGTACTACGAGGTCCCTAAGATAAGATGGGACCTGATTATTCAAAACCTTATAAGTAAGAAGAAGAATTTTAAATTCTATTCTAGAATTAACAGGAAGCCAATGAAGAGAGGCCAACACGGGTGAGATATGCTCTCTCCTGCTAGTCCCCGTCAATACTCTAGCTGCAGCATTCTGAACCAACTGAAGGCTTTTTAGGGAACTTTTAGGACAACCTGATAATAATGAATTACAATAGTCCAGCCTAGAGGAAATAAATGCATGAATTAGTTTTTCAGCATCACTCTGAGACAAGACCTTTCTGATTTTAGAGATATTGCGTAAATGCAAAAAGGCAGTCCTACATATTTGTTTGATATGCGCTTTGAATGACATATCCTGATCAAAAATGACTCCAAGATTTCTCACAGTATTACTAGAGATCAGGGAAATGCCATCCAGAGTAACGATCTGGTTAGACACCATGCTTCTAAGATTTGTGGGGCCAAGTACAATAACTTCAGTTTTATCTGAGTTTAAAAGCAGGAAATTAGAGGTCATCCATGTCTTTATGTCTGTAAGACAATCCTGCAGTTTAGCTAATTGGTGTGTATCCTCTGGCTTCATGGATAGATAAAGCTGGGTATCATCTGCGTAACAATGAAAATGTAAGCAATACCGTCTAATAATACTGCCTAAGGGAAGCATGTATAAAGTGAATAAAATTGGTCCTAGCACAGAACCTTGTGGAACTCCATAATTAACTTTAGTCTGTGAAGAAGATTCCCCATTTACATGAACAAACTGTAATCTATTAGACAAATATGATTCAAACCACCGCAGCGCAGTGCCTTTAATACCTATGACATGCTCTAATCTCTGTAATAAAATTTTATGGTCAACAGTATCAAAAGCAGCACTGAGGTCCAACAGAACAAGCACAGAGATAAGTCCACTGTCCGAAGCCATAAGAAGATCATTTGTAACCTTCACTAATGCTGTTTCTGTACTATGATGAATTCTAAAACCTGACTGAAACTCTTCAAATAGACCATTCCTCTGCAGGTGATCAGTTAACTGTTTTACAACTACCCTCTCAAGAATCTTTGAGAGAAAAGGAAGGTTGGAAATTGGCCTATAATTAGCTAAGATAGCTGGGTCAAGTGATGGCTTTTTAAGTAATGGTTTATTTACTGCCACCTTAAAGGCCTGTGGTACATAACCAACTAACAAAGATAGATTGATCATATTTAAGATTGAAGCATTAAATAATGGTAGGACTTCCTTGAGCAGCCTGGCAGGAATGGGGTCCAATAAACATGCCGATGGTTTGGACGAAGCAACCAATGAAAATAACTCAGACAGAACAACCGGAGAGAAAGAGTCTAACCAAATACCGGCATCACTGAAAGCAGCCAAAGATAACGATACATCTTTGGGATGGTTATGAGTAATTTTTTCTCTAATAGTCAAAATTTTGTTAGCAAAGAAAGTCATGAAGTCATTACTAGTTAAAGTTAATGGAATACTCAGCTCAATAGAGCTCTGACTCTTTGTCAGCCTAGCTACAGTGCTGAAAAGAAACCTGAGGTTATTCTTATTTTCTTCAATTAGTGATGAGTAGAAAGATGTCCTAGCTTTACGGAGGGCTTTTTTATAGAGCAACAAACTCTTTTTCCAGGCTAAGTGAAGATCTTCTAAATTAGTGAGACGCCATTTCCTCTCCAACTTACGGGTTATCTGCTTTAAGCTACGAGTTTGTGAGTTATACCACGGAGTCAGACACTTCTGATTTAAAGCTCTCTTTTTCAGAGGAGCTACAGCATCCAAAGTTGTCTTCAAAGAGGATGTAAAACTATTGACGAGATACTCTAACTCCCTTACAGAGTTTAGGTAGCTACTCTGCTCTGTGTTGGTATATGACATTAGAGAACATAACGAAGGAATCATATCCTTAAACCTAGTTACAGCGCTTTCTGAAAGACTTCTAGTGTAATGAAACTTATTCCCCACTGCAGGGTAGTCCATCAGGGTAAATGTAAATGTTATTAAAAATGATCAGACAGAAGGGAGTTTTCAGGGAATACTGTTAAGTCTTCTATTTCCATACCATAAGTCAGAACAAGATCTAAGATATGATTAAAGTGGTGGGTGGACTCATTTACTTTTTGAGCAAAGCCGATAGAGTCTAATAATAGATTAAATGCAGTGTTGAGGCTGTCATTCTCAGCATCTGTGTGGATATTAAAATCGCCCACTATAATTATCTTATCTGAGCTAAGCACTAAGTCAGACAAAAGGTCTGAAAATTCACAGAGAAACTCACAGTAACGACCAGGTGGACGATAGATAATAACAAATAAAACTGGTTTTTGGGACTTCCAATTTGGATGGACAAGACTAAAAGACAAGCTTTCAAATGAATTAAAGCTCTGTCTGGGTTTTTGATTAATTAATAAGCTGAAATGGAAGATTGCTGCTAATCCTCCGCCACGGCCCGTGCTACGAGCATTCTGACAGTTAGTGTGACTCGGGGGTGTTGACTCACCCCCGACCTCTGAAGCACTCAGAGGTCACAAACATGGACATAGAATCAGAATTAGAATCAGAATCGCCTTTATTGTCATTGTAAATTGCATTACAATGAGATTTGAGTGCAACTCTAAAAAGGTGCTTTCCGTGGTGCGAGTAATTTTTAGCCAAATAAAAGACAGTGAAATTTAACAGTAAATTATTCAGAGTATATGTACAACTAATATAAACATAAGGTAAAATAAAATAAAATAAAATGAAATATGGACTATGTAATGTAAAATGTGAAATATATACAACTGTGGAATCATATTGCATGGGAATATTGCACATGGTTTGCAGATATTGCACAAGAAACTTGAAGGTGCAGATTAGAGTGATTTGTTTTTGTTCAGAGCAGTGATTGCTCTGGGGAGAAAACTGTCCCTGAGTCTGTTTGTCCTAGTTTTGATTGACCTATAGCATCGGCCAGAGGGTAGTAGGTCAAATAGGTGGTTGCTGGGGTGGGATGTGTCTTTGCTGATGCTGGCAGCTCTGCTGAGGTAGCGAGAGCTGGCAATGTCTTCCAGGCTGGGCAGAGAGCAGCCAGTGATCCCCTGGGCCATTTTGATCACCCTCTGCAGCGCTCTCCTCTATGCTGCTGAGCACCCCCCATACCACACTGTGATGCAGTACGTCAGGATGCTCTTGATGGTGGCTCTGTAGAACAACACCAGCAGCTTCTCCTCCAGATGTTTCTCCTGAGCACCCTCAGTAAGTGGAGTTGCTGCTGGGCTTTCTTTACCACCACTGTGGTGTTGGCAGTCCAGGAGAGGCTGTCAGAGAGCTGCACTCCCAGAAACCTGATGGAGCTGACCCTTTCCACACAGTCCCCTTGGATGTAGAGCAGGGCTGGGTCAGCCCTGTTCTTCCTGAAGTCCAGGATTATTTCTTTTGTTTTTGTGGTGTTCAGCGGCAGGTTGTTAGCTGAACACCACGGTGTTAGTCGATTTACCTCGTCTCTGTAGTCAGTCTCATCCCCCCTTGAGATGAGCCCAATCACGGTGGTATCATCTGCAAACTTTATGATGGTGTTTGAGGGATGGAGTGGAGAGCAGTCGTATGTGTAAAGGGTGAACAGGAGGGGGCTCAGTACACAGCCTTGAGGGGAACCAGTGCTGAATGTGATGGTGGAGGAAAGGTGGGGGCCAAGTTTCACAGACTGTGGGCGGTTTGTGAGGAAGTCCTTGATCCACTGGCAAATGGGGGTGAAGATGTCCAGATGTGTCAGTTTCTGGACCAGGATCTCTGGGATGATGTGGTTGAAGGCTGAGCTGAAGTCCAGGAAGAGCATCCTCACATAGCTTCACTGGTCCAGGTGGCTCAGCGCGGTGTGGAGAGCTGTGGTGATAGCGTTCTCTGTGGAGCAGTTTGCCCTGTAGGCAAACTGTTGGGGGTCCAGACTGGGAGGCAGACAGGCTCTGATGTGCTGAAAGACCAGTCTTTCAAAGCACTTCATGACCACAGGCGTAAGTGCAACAGGCCTGTAGTCATTTATGCTCTCCACTGCTGACTTCTTTAGGACTGGAATGATGGTGGAGGATTTGAGGCAGGGTGGAATGGTGGCCTGTGACAGGGACAGGTTGAAGATGCAGGTGAAAACTCCAGCCAGTTGGTCAGCACACGCTTTCAGTACCTTTCCAGGTACACCATCGGGGCCGGCCGCCTTCCTGGGGTTCACTGCCTTCAGCACACATCTCACTTCGTGTTCCTGAAGTGTTAGAGTGCTAGTGCTGGAGGATGATGGGTGTGGAGTTGCTGCTGGTCTGTCTGCTTCGAAGCGGGCAAAGAAGCTGTTCAGCTCCTCTGCCAGCGAGGTGTCAGACCTAGCATTTCCTGGGTTGCTGCTTCTGTAGTTGGTTATATGATTTATTCCCTGCCATATCCTTCTGGGGTCATTTACAGCAAAGTGGTCCTCTATCTTTTCCTTGTAGACAGCCTTGGCCTCTCTGATGCCTCTTTTCAGATCGGACCTGGCCGCGCTGTACAGGTATGTAAAGTATTTTCCTCTCTGGTGGCACACTTCACGTACTGGACAAACTTAGGGAGCACAGTCTTTAAACATGCTTGTTTGAAGTCACCAGCAACAATGCAAACACCATCCAGGTGGGCCAGCTGCTGTTTATTTACACAGGCAAGCAAGAGGCTAAGGGCCGTGATAACGTTAACATCGGGTGGGATGTTAACAGCAAACACAACGACTATTGTGAACTCCCTTGGGAGATAAAAAAGTCTGCACGAGACTGCCAGCATCTCTAAATCAGGAGAACAGTGAGAGTCGTTTAGCAGGCTGACATCGTTAAATAGGTGGCTGCATGGTGCAATTTTGTAGACAGCAAGGCTTTAGCTTTATTGATAACTGGCTTTCCTTCTGGGGCCGCTGTGGCTTGCTGATGCCGGACGGCCTCCACCCTACTTGGGAAGGTGTCGCCATCTTGTCTGCAAACATAGATAGAGCTTTACAGGGAGAGTAACATTAGGAATTTACAGCAGGCCACAGACCAGGTGATTAGAGACCCTGCAAGGCTTATGACAAATGTGAGTGTGGAATCCATTAGCTTAGCGGGGAAATTAGTGCAGAAAATCCACTATGGTGATAGTGCAGTTTATCTGCCAGGGAGGGAAATTCAACAAGTTGAGACTGTGGCCTGCTTCAGTAGATGTGTCTATAAAAATCATAGAGGGATATGCTTTGCAAACATAATACCTATTGGATTATGATTGGATTATATTGAAATTTAGAATGGATTGGACTGAGGATGAACTCAGGATGAGGAGGTTGTACCAGCAATAACAAAGATTTCAGGTCTGCGACCTACAACGTCGGTGGAATGTCTCAAGCCTAAACGTACTTCTAGGCATCTTATATATGCTACTCTGGGACCACCCCTATACCCAAATAGTTCAACTGTCAACCCTGTCCTTAGTCTGGGTTTCATTAACATAAGATCACTATCTTCAAAATCATTGTTGATTAATGATCTAATTATGGATCATCACTTAGATATGATTGGGTTATGTGAAACCTGGCTTAAACCTACAGCTGTCCTCCCCTTAAATGAGGCTTGCAACCAGCATATACATTTAGTCACATCCCACGTGATGCGAAGCAAGGCAGGGTGCCGTATTACTTTGTCACTGTATACAGGCCTCCTGGCACTTATCCTGAATTCTTAGATGACATTAGTGCATTCATGTCTAACTTGTCAACTAGTGCAGACAACATTCTGATGATTGGTGACTTTAATGTTCATATAAATGAGCCTGCTGATCTCCTCTGCAAAGCATTTATGGAAATTGTGGATGCATTAGGATTTCTGCAATGCATTCGGGGCTCGACACACATTAGTGGAAATAGCCTGGATTTGGTTCTCACACGTGGTATTGCTGCCACAAATATTGACGTCATGCCTCTTACATCAGTGGTCTCTGATCACTCATTATTAAATTTACAGTTTCGCTGGTGTGTTTAGTGGAACGACAACCTTATATATCTTTACTGCGATGCATCAACTCCTCAACTAAGACTGAACTCGAAGCTAGACTGCCTGATGTCTTAGCTTCACATTTGGCAAATACCTAATCAGTAGACAGACTTGTGGATAATTTAAAGTCAGTGCTCAAAACTACACTCGACATGATTGTGCCACTTTTGTTAAAACCACGCTCCCCAAAAACACAGTCACCTCAAGCATAAGGCTAGAGATTGAGAACAGAAATGGCGTATTTCAAAATTAGAAGTATCCCACCTTGCGTGGTGTGATGAGATCTTAGACTATAAGTATGCAATACTGGCTACAAAGCGGACCAATTACTCTGATTTGATCAGCAAAAACAAGCATAACTCAAAGTTCTTGTTTGACACGGTGGCAATACATATGGAAAACCACCTGTAGTTCACTCTCCTTTTACAGCACAAGATTTCCTGGATTACTTTGAGAAGAAAATTTAAGACATTAGGTTAAACATATCCCAGCATGCCTTAACCCAGCCACTACACCCTGCTATTGAGGTGGGCGCCATTACTGAGGTATTACCTAGATTTACAGAATTTGATAGTATCTCACTAGGCATGCTGATGAAACTCTTAACATCAACAAAAAGCACAACCTGTTTATTTGATCCTATACCAACAAAACTGTTAAGGACCTGTGGCCCACTCTTGGGCTGACTGTGCTGGAAATTATTAATCTGTTCCTAAATATTTCAAATCTGCAGTGATTAAACCTTTACTTAAGAAACCTAATATTGACCCTAGTGTATTGAAAAACTATAGGCTGATATCAAATTTGTCATTTTGCTCTAAAATTCTGGAAAAAGTGATGTCACGGCAGCTCTTAGACTATCTTACTGAGAATAGTCTCTTTGAGCCAGTGCAGTCTGCTTTTAGAAAATATCATTCCACTGAGACGGCTCTCACTAAAGTGGTGAATGATGATCTTCTGCTTACAATGGATTTGGACACCACTATGGTTCTTGTGCTGGTTGATCTCAGTGCTGTGTTTGATACCATGGATCATCATATTCTACTTGATAGGCTGGAAATTCATTTTGGGATTACTGGGAGTGGCCTTGCAAGGTTGATGTTATACTTGACCAGTCGTTCTCACTGTGTTTTGTACAGTAACACTACCTCTAACCTTAGTGACATGAAATTTGGGATTCCACAGGGGTCCGTCTTCGGTCCCCTGCTTTTCACCCTTTACATAGCACCCCTTGGGCACATATTACGGCGTTTTGGGATTACCTTTGACTGCTATGCTGATGATACTCAGTTATACATGCTGATAACTGCTGGTAATCTCATTCACATAAAATCCTTAGAAGACTGCCTTGCATCAGTGAGAAGTTGGATGTCCAGAAACGTCCTACTTTTAAACTCTGATAAGACTGAAATGATGGTTCTTTGTCCTGTGAGACATCAGCATCAATTTGACCAGTTAACTCTTAGCCTACGTTCGTGTGTCATACATCACACTGACAAAGTGAGGAACCTCGGGGTAATTTTTAATCCTATATTGTCCTTTGACCTCCACATTAGAAATATTGCGAGGACTGCTTTCTTCCACCTGCGAAACATAGTGAAAATTCGTCCCATCCTGTCTATGGCTGATGCTGAGACCCTGATCCATGCGTTTATCGCTTCTAGATTGGACTAATGCAATGTTCTATTTTCTGGTTTACCGCAGTCCAGCATTCGGGGTCTCCAATTGGTCCAAAATGCTGCAGCCAGACTTTTGACACGAAGCAGAAAGTTTGACCACATTACACCCATTTTGGCATCTCTTCACTGGCTTCCTGTCCCAGTGAGATCAGATTTTAAGGTTCTGCTACTAGTCTATAAAACTGTTCATGGACTGGCACCTCCCTACCTAGCTGACCTAATTAAACCTTACGTACCGGCCCGGGCTCTGCGTTCTCGAGGTGCAGGACTACTTTGTGTCCCTTGGGTGAATAAGAAGTCTGAGGGTCACAGAGCTTTCTCTTATCGTGCCTCTGTTCTGTGGAATGATCTCTCTGCATCAATAAAACAGTCAGATTCTGTGGAGACTTTCAAGTCCAGACTTAAGACGCACTTATTTTCCCTTTCGTATGGCCAGCAAACTGGCATAGTATAGTTCTATGCTTTTTTACCATTAATTCATTTTATTAGTAAACGGAGCGTGCCGTGGCCTCAACTTTTAGTGAAGCTTAGAGCTAGTGGCAGGCGATCACCTTAGTATTTCTTCTGTTTTTCTCGTTGTTTAATGCTGAAAAATTATACTGCATTTGTTGTCTCTCTGATGCCTGATTCTGTTTTTTTTCTCTCTTTTAAGGTGCAGCTCCATCCAGAGATGGGAGTTGTATTTGTGCTGGCGACCCTCCTGTCCTGTGCACCAACAGCATTTCCTGTATATTCATTTTTGTGAATTGTTCCGTAATTTATGTCTGTATCATGGCCCAAGCAGAGGGTCACCCCTTTGTGTCTGGTCTGCTTGAGGATTCTTCCTCAAAGGGAGTTTTTCCTTACCACTTTTGCTCTGGGTGTTAGTAAGGTAAGACTTTACTTGTGTGAAGCACCTTGAGGCAACTGTTTTGTGATTTGGCACTATATAAATGAAAATAAATTGAAATTGAAATCACATAGCACACAAGTGCTGAAGTGTTCAGGACTCCAGCAGCTGGTGAAGGACAAGGGGATGCCTGGCTACAGCAGGTAACAGAGCATCCAGAAAGTATTCACAGCACTTCACATTTTCCACATTTTCTTATGTTACAGCCTTATTCAAAAATTGACAAAATTCATTATATTGCTCAAAATACTACACACAATACCCCATAATGACAATGTGAAAAAACTATTATTAGAATTATTATTACAAATTTATTAAAAAAAGAAAAAAACTAAGAAATCACATATGCATAAGTATTCACAGCCTTTTCCATGAAGCTCAAAATTGAGCTCAGGTGCCTCCTGTTTCCACTGATCATCCTTGAGATGTCTATACAGCCTAACTGGAGTCGACCTGGGGTAAATTCATTTGATTGGACATGATTTGGAAAGACACACACCTTTCGCTGTCAAATGTGGGACATATAAGGTCCCACAGTTAACAGTGCATGTCAGAGCACAAACCAAGCATGAAGTCAAAGGTCTGTAGACCTCAAGAGACAGGATTGTCTGGAGGCACAAATCTGAGGAAGGGTACAGAAACATTTCCGCTGCTTTGAAGGTCCCAATGAGCACAGTGGCCTCCATCATCTGTAAATGGAAGAAGTTCAGATCCACCAAGACTCTTCCTAGAGCTGGCCGCCCGTCTAAACTGAGCGATCGGGGGAGAAGGACCTTAGTAAGGGAGGTGACCAAGAACCCAATGGTCTGCAGCAATCCACCAATCAGGCCTGTGTGACAGAGTGGCCAGATGGAAGCCACTCCTTAGTAAAAGGCACATGGCAGCCCATCTGGAGTTTGACAAAAGGCACCTGAAGGACTCTCAGACCAGGAGAAACAAAATTCTCTGCTCTGATGAGACAAAGATTGAACTGTTTGGTGTTATGTTTGGAGAAAACCAGGCACCATCCCTACAGTGAAGCATGGTGGTGGCAGCATCATGTGGGGATGTTTTTCAGCAGCAGGAACTGGGAGACTAGTCAGGATGAGTTAAAGATGAATGCAGCAATGTACAGAGACATCCTGGTTGAAAACCTGCTCCAGAGCGCTCTTGACCATAGACTGGGGCAACGGTTCATCTTTCAGCAGGACAATGACCCTAAGCACACAACCAAGATATCAAAGGAGTGGTTTCAGGACAACTCTGTGAATGTCCTTGAGTGGCCCAGCCAGAGTCAAGACCTGAATCCGACTGAACATCTCTGGAGAGATCTGAAAATGTCTGTGCACTGACGCTTCCCATACAACCTGATGGAGCTTGAGAGGTGCTGCAAAGAGGAATAGACCAAACTGCCCAAAGATAGGTGCACCAAGCTTGTGACATCATATTCAAGAAGACTTGAGGCTGGAATTGCTGCCAAAGGTGCATCAACAAAGTATTGAGCAAAAGCTGTGAATACTTATGGACATGTGTTTATTTTTGTTGTTTGTTTGTTTTTCATGAATTTGCCAAAAAAAAAAAAAAACTTTTTCATGTACTCATTATGGGGTGTTATGGGTAGAATTTTGAGGGAAAAATGAATTTCCTCCATTTTGGAAGAAGGCTGTAACATAACAAAATGTGGAACTAGTGAAACCCTGTGAATACTTTCTGGATGTACCTCATGTAGTTATTTTAGAGATGTCGACCAGTTGTCTGCCTGGTTGGTTACCATCCAGGACCCAAGGCAGTTCCGTAGTGTTGTGGACGCGGCAGCGTGCACCACAACTGCAAGCTCCCAGAAAACTTGACTTGGTGGTGGTGTGTGTCTCTCTCAAGTTCGAGTTCTCTGCCAGAGTCCTGGGAGTTAAAGGGTCCTGCCCACGGTCTTAGTTATTTCTAGCAGCACACTCTTCTGAAGAAAGAACTCAGATGTTGCACCCGGAATCTGCTTGAGCCATTCTCCCATTTTGGGGGAGGGTCACATCCCTGATAGTTCCTAACCTCACTTGAACCACTGTGGTCTTTATCTTCCACATATGTTCCCTGGTTTTCCTTCAACACCTGCTACGTCTCAGTCTTCTCATGTTTTTTTCTTTCTGATGTTTGTATCATGTCAAATTGCCACATCTACCACAACTGTCCTCTTCTGGTCTGTCAGGAACCTGAAGTCCCGCAGTATCTTGGCTAGGCTGTTCTCAGTGACATTTCTTAGTGTCCCTCCCTTGGACTTTGGTACTTCCAGACCATATATGTTCCTGCAAATTACCTAAGCTACTTGGCTGTGTCCCGACATGTCTGCTGTCTCAGCTGGCATCTTCTACCACACCACAGTCTGCACCTAAGGTCCTGTCTGCTGTGATAGACCTCTGTCTGTGTTATGGACATGATTCTCTCGGTCTGTCTGTCTGTGTGTCTCTCTCTCTTCAACACGCACTCACTTGGAGATATCACAGCAGCACCAGCATCTCTGACCAAAAGCCTGACTTCCTTCAGCTGTTCCTCTCCACTCTGTGCTCTGCACTGAGACGGAACAGCACCTTTGGAAGTCATGTACTAAACCCAGTGTGTGGCTGCTGAATCCATGAGCAGACACATTCAGATTACAACATACAAACAGAGAGCGTTGCTTCATTCTCTGTGGACATCATGACACCACAACATATTTGTATGGTTAATAGCTGTTTACTACTAAAGGTCTAAAATGCTATTTACAGAACCGTTATGGCTGTGAGGGTTTAATTTTTCTTTCAAAATTTAAAAATTCAAATTTATTAATTTATGTAGCGCCAATTCGCGATGAGACTGCCTCAGGGCGCTTCACACAACATAATAGAAACAGAAAAAAACTGAATTAAAAATTTAAAAACACAACAAAAAGACAAAACCATAAAAGAATACAAGAATAAAAACACATCATAACACTAATGCTGCTCCCACACTTTCAGGCGTGGGAGTACTGACCCAAGTAAAATTTAGACAGAATAAGTTTCACAACCTCTATGATATGTCATGCTGGAGCTGGTGTGGCAGACTGAACAGTCCCCCCTAAAAATTTCTCCATCCCACCTTCATTGCACATGCATCATTAGCCATGGTTCACCAATTATCACCTCGTTTCTGCTTCAAATTGCCTCTAGTCATCATCTGTCTCAGCAACAAATATCTGAAGCTTTTCTACAACAACCATTTCCACATAAAGTGAGCATTATTTCATCAAAAAAGACAGAGAAAGTAATCAGAGTACCACAGCTACATGAGCTGCTGGCTGATGCATTCACTGTGCATCCGTCATTTCAAAGCATCACCGATTATCATCTCGTTTCTGCTTAAAACTGCCTTTAGAATGATTTAAGAGGTTTTACTTTGTCATCTGATGCTTAATAATCACATTAATCCATTTGATCGCTTTGGGTGAAGAGACACCGTCTCAGACAAGCTGCTGTGGTCCGAAATGACGCATGTGCAGTGGAGGCAGGCGGATCGATTTTTAGGGGAGGAGCGTTTGGTCTGCGACATCTGCATCATATTTCAAACACATCCACCGGGAGCTTATGTGACCCGTCTGCTGTCAAAATGCCCAGAGAATGAAGATTTATTTTGCAGCATTTTATAAATAAACGAAAAAATAAATGTGGCATTGTCATTAAACTGTTTTGTCAAATCTGTGATCATTTATGCTGTGACACTCTCAACTGTGGATAATTCATAGGAACTGTCTGGAGGAGGACCAGACCCTGTGGGAGGTCCCTAAGATGACCTTATGGTGAACAGCCACATCAACTTCCACAGCTTTCATACAGTGTGAGACTGTTCCAGCTGCTCCACTGGCTCCTGGATCACATCTGTCCTGATGACTGCTCAGCTACCAGGTTTTATAGCCAGTGGTTAACTCCAGAGTATAGAATGAAATAAATACTACAAACACATGTTGCCCGGTGAGAAACTCAGGGTTATGGAGGAAGGAAATGTGTGAATATGTGCTTATTGAAATAAATATTTTTTTTTTGCACTAATGTAAGACGATGAGCTGTGCTAATCGTGTTTTTGCCATCAGTGATAATATCTGATTGAAATATTGTGAGCAGGAGATTAAGTGTGAAATGAATTACATGTGTACCAGCTGAAGGGTTGATTGGCTGACTGGAGGACGTGTGGCAAGGGATGATGGTGGAGAGTATGAGTGGGGCGGGGCTCGGTGTTTGGGCGGACTGAAGATTGGGGACGTGGAAGTCGACAGGGACTCAGCTGAGAATGGCGCTCTTTTACTTTCTTTCTTGGGAGACTGAGCTGACTGAGCACTGCGCCGAAGGAGGACGGGCGCGTTTTCAACACTGAACAGAGAACGCTGCCCTGGACACGAACTCGACACTGGCCGCCAAACTTTTGCCGGGCGAACAAACGGCAGAGATGCTGAATTACCTCAGCTGGGAGTGGTAGGAACGCCGGACGGTGAGACATGAGAGGCCGACGTCTTTCTTCGAAGCGGGGGAGGCCAACACATTCGGAGCGGCTGGAGGTGCAGGTGCACCTGGAGCAGCACAGACGCCACTTAGACATGTTGATGACAGATACAGTTGCGAGAGATACGCTTTGAGTCTGGTCTGCTTGAGGTTTCTTCCTCAAATCATCAGAGGGAGTTTTTTCTTACTGTCACCTGTGTTCTTGCTCTGGGGGTTGGTACGGTTAGACCTTACTTGTGAGAAGCACCTTGAGCCAACGCAGGTAGCCTGTTTCCACCTGCTGGCTGTGGCTGTGTGTTTAACAATCTACAGTGTTTGTGTGTTCTGTGCCGAGGTTTGTTGCCACACTGAGGTTCGTCGTGACGTGTTCACGTATCGCATGACTGCCAGAGAAGTTCAAGGTTTTGTCAATCACAGAGCCTGCTTGGTGAAAATCAAATAATTTGGTTTTCTTTCCTTCAGGAGACTAAAATGAAGTTACTGCTTGACAGTGAGCATAGACCCGAGCTGTTCAATAAGTGTGCACGGGTTCGACGAACTTTTCACGCTCACTACTGCACTCCAAATTCACTCGAGGTGCTTTAACATGACAATGAGACACAAAAAAGCGGAGACACCTCTCCGTACAGGTGCAGATGTCCTCATCAGGGATGTCAGTTCAACAGTGATGCTTTTTTTAGTAACGAGTAATCTAACGCGTTAATCTTTCCAAATCAGTAATCAGATTAAAGTTACTTCTCCATGTCACTGTGCGTTACTATTATTTTTCATTGTGGGTCAATAGCAGCATTAAACTTGGTCTGTGGGCAGGAGGTCGGGGTTCGACTGAACTGCCCACTTTCAGTGAGCTGTGAGCTTTTCATCCACGGTTTTTTTGCAGCTGCTCGACTCGTCCTCACCTCTTAAAGCGCGGTGATCAGCACACCTGCACTGAGCTTTACAAAGACATTTTTATACTTTTTTACCTCCTTTATTTAGAATTCTGAGCTGAGCCGCTCCGTATCGTCTCGTTAAAAACAGCTGATCCTCCGCGACGCGTCAATAACTAACACTGTTTTCCACTCAAATGCACCTAAACTCTCTTTCTGAGGACCACATGATGTGAAAACACAATAAAACTTTCTTACCTGTAAATCTGGTCCTGTTTTCTACATAAATAAATGTTATCCATTCTTTGTGCTCAAACGCCAAAGCAGGGGCGAATCCAGATGGAATGGGGCGTGGGGCAAGGATGTGCCCCCCCCCCCCCACAACACCCCTAGATTAAAGGTCCAGTTTTGAAGCCGTTTTTTTTTACTACAACTACTAATATTGCTTGAAATAATAATAATTTCGACAAGTAAAATGTTTAGAGAGAATTTAAATGTTAGAAAAATGTTAGAATTTAATAGTTACATTTATAAACAATGTAGGTTTGAAATTGCAAGTTTTACTGTTACAGTGCTGTCAACAGTTAAATATGAGGTCAAGAAAGAGGTCTTTATTTTACTTTTATAAAACAAGTATTTATTTTCATTGAAGTCAAGAAAGGGTGACTATAAAGTGAGTTTTGGCAAAACAGGTATTGTCATGTTGACGTGGGTTGTTGTCGGCAGCTGGGGAAAGTAACTAAAAAAGTAACTAGTAATCTAACTTAGTTACTTTTACAATTGAGTAATCAGTAAAGTAACTAAGTTACTTTTTCAAGGAGTAATCAGTAATCAGTAATTGGATTACTTTTTCAAAGTAACTGTGGCAACACTGCAGTTCAACCTGTAATCCTTAAATTTATTCTGTTATTGCTTTTGTCTCAAACTTGGTTGAGCAGCAAATGAAATGTTCTGTTTGAGGTGAGATTTTTTCCTCCAATCGTTAGTTGATAAAGTCAAACTTTATGTTGCCTCTCATAAAACAGAACAGAATAAAGTCTTTATTGTCACTGCACATATATACATACATACAACAAAACTTGTCCTCTGCATTTAACCATCCTAATTATAGCTAGAAACAATCCAACCACTAGGGGCAGTGTGCAGCCACAGTCCAGCACCCGGGACCAACTCGAGATGTAGACATGCTGCCTTGGTCAGGGGCAGAGAAAGGAGCAGACCCTAAATAAGCAAGTTTTTGATTGTGGGAGGAAACCCACACAGAAAGGGCAGGAATCGATCCCACAACCGTCTTGCTGTAAGGCACCAGTGTTTACCACTAACTCACTGTGCCACCTGGATATCATGTCTGGATCCCAGCTCTGCTCACACCTACAGTTTGTTCACTTTAAACTTCAGTCTGAAAATACTCATCCGCTCAGCAAAATCATTTAACTTTTAGTTACGTCTACTTTTCATGCACCTCACATATCTTACAGCGGCCACACTCTGCTTGTACCCCAAAATAATTGAATCATACACAAGCATTAAACAAAATAAACACTCATGAAAAAATACTGAACCTCACTGTGCTGCTAAAGGGCTTCACCTCAGGCTGCCTAGGTGGCTGAAAACAGTTTCCGCTAAATCCACTTTCTAAATAGCACTGTGATTACAGACGAGACTCTGATTGATTCATTTCACACCAACATGAATAAATAGGAGAATAAATCCAACATCTTTGCACCCTATCTGCACTCAGATGAAATGGACAGACAGATAGACACTGAGTTCATGCTGTTATAACCCTATGTCAGGGGTTACCAACCCTGTTCCTTTAGAGGCCCTGCCCTGTATGTTTTCCACGTCAACCTACACAAGTCACACCTGTATTTCTGAAGTTGTGTCTTCCAGCTGTTGATTGGCTGAGAACACCTGACAGAGTTAATTGCCTGGGAGTGGAACAGGGAGAGTTAGAAAACATGCAGGTGCCCTCCAGGAACAGGGTTGGTGACCCCTGCCCTATGTGATACGCCTCCATGGTGTGATGTGTTGCAGAAGCATGGCATTTTGAATAATAATGAAGTAAATGAGGTTTTACAATCACACTTTATATGTTATACAATAACAGCAGATTTCATGGCCTGTAAATACCAAAGTGGAACCGGAGACATCCTAGATGTACTGTGCTGCATCGATTACACAGCAAAGATCATGAAGATGGGACCAAGGTTTCCAGCTGATATCTCCTGTCACATTGCTTGAAACAATGACTGTCAGCACTTGAGCATGTTGGACCTTGTGTCCAAACTGTGGGAGAAAGGAAAGCAGCAGAACTCACCCTGCTCGTGGATATTCCTCCCTACTGTATTTCTGGACTGATATAACACATCTTCTATTCAGCTCAGCTGGCAATGAGGAATCAGAAGCTCCTCGCCTGTGACTGACTCTGTGTAAGACATGGTGTTAGCCTGTGACTGGAACACAGAGACATGACAGTGACATGCTGGATGCTAATGAGTTGCGATGATGAGCTATAAATGAAAACAAATGATCTCAGCAGGGTGCTCTGACTGGTTGGCCTCCGAAGCCTCTGTCAAGGTTGCAAAACAGTGTTTCAGTCTCTAGGATGCTGAGAGAATTAGGCAGAAAACAAAAGAAGTTCAAATGCCAAGGAAGGAAAAAGCTATGCGAAAAAAACAAACCAAAAAAAAAAAAAATGTCTGAGTGAAAGAGAACAATGAGAGAGAAAGAGAAAAGAAAAAAGTGTGGCCCTCCTGGGTTGGATGCTGACACTGGTGAGGGATTACTGGAGGGAGGAGCATGGCCATATGGCTGCATGGCAAAGTGGAATCCGCCAGGATGCAGCGGGCACATTAGCTTGCACAGGGCCCTCCATCGCTTCCTCTGCACTGCGGTTTGCGGGACGCACGGGAACACTGACAATGACATCAGGCTCTCCCACCTCCGTGATGGGTTCGGGATCCCAGCTGACACTGATGGCAAACAGCCAGGAGGAGAAACATGGTCTGCTTCAGCCCGTGAGCACAGAGTTACTTATGCCACTCAATAATGACAAAAAAACAAAACAAAAAAACAACAAGCGCGACAGTCATGAGAAGGCAGAGACTGAAGGCGCTCACCCGCTGCACACTATCGCTGGCCCTTTTCAAACAGCAGAGGAGAGAGTCGTAATAGCACCACGTTTCACACCAAAAGCGCCACTGTCGTTAAATCAATAAGTCATTACCTTTAATGGGATAGGCACTTTGAAAACTAATTGAAAACAGCTCCATTTACTCCAGCCAGGCCCTTAATGCAAACAATACTGTTGTTGCAGCGTAAAAAACAAGAGGTAGGAAAAAAAAGAAGAGCAGCACGTGCGGCTCAGCGCGGCTCAGGATGTAGCATCTGATAATGTGCTTAACCTGTTTCACTTTGAACGACCCTTTCGTCACTAACACTGCCACTTAAACCTCATCACATTTCAGAGTGGATAGTAACAGAAAGCTGCAGTGCCTCCTCAAAGCAGAGCGTCAGGCTCCATCAGTCACTCGGCTTTGAGGAGACAGTTTAGAAGTTGTAGAAGAAGGACGGATCTGAAACTTCTTACTTAGCGAGGTAACATGATTAAGGCTGAGTGGGTCCTTAAGTGATTTGTTTTCCAAGATTTGACAAAACAGGCTGATCTCGCTGAGCAAACTGTGTCAACATGTGACCATTTCACGAGTGGCCCCAACAGAAAGTGAGCAATAGTGAACATCAGAAATGTGTTGTGGCAGATTTTGGGAGTATTGATTTATATTAGAGAAAATGACTGCACTTTCAATTCCAATCAAAAGCCTCCGTGGCCGGCAGCCAGCTCTGTTACTGGGTGAAAGACACTGTATTAAACGTACAACAAATTGGATGTGCAAAGCCAAATATAAACCTTGGCAGACACTGGTTAATCAGAAATGGATCCTTATTAGCAGAGTTCCTAAGTGGGACACATCAGTGCAATATTTTGTTTATATTATCAATAAGGTTGCAACAAATTTTAAGGCCGTCAGAGGAAAAACCTCCAGCATTGATCTGTGGTGTTTATTAAACATGAAAACCACAAAGATTCCACGGACTCCTGCAAACCAACTTATGTAAAATCTGGCTAATTGTTTGGCAATGTCAGCTGGGGGTTTTGCCTGGGACACCACCATGTAGAAGTAACACCAAAGAGAAGAGGATTTGTTTTTTGTTTTGGTTTTTTTTTTCAGTTCAGGATTTTCCTGAAAATTATGTAGGCCTGCTCAGTCACTGCTCACTCATAATGATAGTCTGTGAGGTCAGAAATGTTCATAAAAGTACACAGTAAATGAACCAAGTCAAGTCAGCGCTGCTCTGGAATAATGTATAATGTATGCTGCTGCTGCTAACTCATATTGTTTTCAGTGTCCTATCAAAATAAAGATTTTAATGTAAAATAACACAGTGGTGTCATAGGTATGTTTGTAACGTAACAGCACTAAACTACTGTATATATACACACACACACATATATATATATATATATATATATATATATATATATATATATATATATATATACTATATATCTAGATAGATAGATAGATAGATAGATAGATAGATAGACTGCCCACAATAAAAGGCCACTCTGAAAGGTGCAGTTTTATCACACAGCACAATGCCACAGATGTCGCAAGATTTGAGGGAGCGTGCAATTGGCATGCTGACAGCAGGAATGTCAACCAGAGCTGTTGCTCGTGTATTGAATGTTCATTTCTCTACCATAAGCCGTCTCCAAAGAGAATTTGGCAGTACATCCAACCAGCTTCACAACCGCAGACCACGTGTAACCACACCAGCCCAGGACCTCCATATCCAGCTCACCTCCAAGATCGTCTGAGACCAGCCACTCGGACAGCGGCTGAAACAATCGGTTTGCATAACTAAAGAATTTCTGCACAAACTGTCAGAAACCGTCTCAGGGAAGCTCATCTGCATGCTCGTCGTCCTCATCGGGGTCTCGACCTGACTCTAGTTCATCGTCGTAACCGACTTGAGTGGGCAAATGCTCACATTCGCTGGCGTTTGGCACGTTGGAAAGGTGTTCTCTTCACGAATGAATCCCAGTTCACACTGTTCAGGGCAGATGGCAGACAGCGTGTGTGGCGTCGTGTGGGTGAGCGGTTTTCTGATGTCAATGTTGTGGATCGAGTGGCCTGATCAACTCTATGCGAAGGAGATGTTTTGCACTGCATGAGGCAAATGGTGGTCACACCAGATACTGACTGGTATCCCCCCCCAATAAAACAAAACTACACCTTTCAGAGTGGCCTTTTATTGTGGGCAGTCTAAGGCACACCTGTGCACTAATCATGGTGTCTAATCAGCATCTTGGTATGGCACACCTGTGAGGTGGGATGGATTATCTCAGCAAAGGAGAAGTGCTCACTATCACAGATTTAGACTGGTTTGTGAACAATATTTGAGGGAAATGGTGATATTGTGTATGTGGAAAAAGTTTTAGATCTTTGAGTTCATCTCATACAAAATGGGAACAAAACCAAAAGTGTTGCGTTTATATTTTTGTTGAGTGTATATACACACACACACACACACACACAGTGGTGGGCGCAGTTCAGCGAATCTGCTAATTATCAAAGCTAATGTTTTCATTATCGGATTAGCTTTTCCGATAACTTTGAAAACCATCATCGGCCCAATTATAATCTGATAAGTTTTGGTCAGATAATTTTTAGACCACTAACATATTCTTGGTGGCATGGTGAGCAAAGCTTTATAGTTACAAACATTTATTAAGTTTAAAATCAGTTGAGTACCTACCTGTTAAACCTTTTGTAGTAGATGTGCAGTTCTATCCTCTGCAAACAGAGGAGAGCTGGTTCCAGAAGAAACCGCTCTATCTTCTATATATATAAGATGTCTGACATTAGAAATAATCATTTCAGGCGGTATCTCTGAGGTTGACAAGTCTGACATTTTGTTTGTTTTGGTGTGAGCAGACAACAAATTTATATTCCTTGCAGACCAAACATAGCCAAAAGAAAATAGCTAAACACAAGCTGGATCCACTACACCTGATCTGGGGGGTCTGGATCCAGTCGTAAACCATCCACACACACACACACACACACACACAATGGTGGGCACAGTTCCGTTAATCCACTAACCGCTAATTAGAGAAGCTAACTTTTTTATGGACTTAGTGGAAGCAGATTAGCTTTTCAGCTAATTTTGAAAACCATTAGTGGACCACTTAGCTCCCGCTAAATTTAGTTCCACTAACTTTCAGTCCAGTCACGTTTATTTGATGGCATAATGAATCAAACTTAGCGCCCAAAATCATCCATGTTACTACTTCCCTGTTGCGTGTTTTGCAGTAGTCAGACGGCTGTGAGCTCAGTCCTCACACAGCAGAAGAGAGCAGAGTGGGCTGCTGCTGTTACCTCAAAGCAAACAAAAAAACCTTCCACATGCAAAAAGACAGACAGCAGGCAGGAGACATGAAACACAAAGATCTTTTCACTGATGGTTTTACTTCTAAATAACTGAGGGAGCTGAGGGAGGACTGAGCTCACCGCCGTCTGACTGCGGAAGACAGAACCTCTGGCTTGTTGTTCGTTTTTGGGTTTGTGATCACTTTTGTTTTTACTCAGAAGCCTCGGCAGTGCTTAAACTGAAACTGGTTTATCTATAGCCATCAGTACAAAAGTTAGCAGATTCTCTGAATCTTCTGATTATATTATGGAGTGTAGATGATGGAATCCCTAAATTCCTTGAAACTGAACATTGAGAAACATTGTTCTTAAATGTTGGACTATTTTTTCATGCAGTTGTTCACAAAGTGGTGATCCTCGCCCCATCTTTGCTTGTGAACAGCTGAGGCTTTTGGTGATGCTCATTTTATAGCCAATCATGACACTCACCTGTTTCCAATTAGGTGTTCTTTGAGCATTCATTAACTTTCCCAGTCTTTTGTTGCCCTGTTCCAACTTTTTTGAAACGTGTTGCAGGCAACCATTTCAAAATGAGCAAATATTTGCACAAAAACAATAAAGTTTATCAGTTTGAACATTAAAGATCTTGTCTTTGTGGTGTATTCAGTTGAATATAGGTTGAAGAGGATTTACAAATCATTGTATTCTGTTTTTATTTACATTTTACACAAAGTCCCAACTTCATTGGAATTGGGGTTGTACATAAAAACATATACTGACAGGCTGTTCCAGCTGGAACGTATCATCAGTTAATGTGGAGACGCAGCAGGCGATCTGAATGCCACATCTGTCTGACAGGACACATGTGCTCTGTGAGCAGCGTGCTGCATGACTATATGACAAGCCAACAGTGCTCAAATACGCCACTTTCAGTCATGTATCTGCAGAAATACACTGTAACAAACGCTGTTTGGTAAGTTATCACAGTGCTTTTTTTCTCTTTAAAAAAAAAAAATGTTTATCTGCTTGTTGATTTTAGCCATTTCACACTCCCGCTATAAGACAGTAATTGTAGTGCAGTGGTACAGTTTCTGTCTGGTAATCAGCGCTTGCAGGTTAGAATCCCATGAGTGGCATTCATTTTTTAATTTAACCAGGGTTATTTAACTGTGGGGTTCTGTATTGTGTCCCCTTTTTATGTATTATTTATATCAACCCAGTGATATTCACTAATTATGCAGCTATTTTTTTTATTGTTCTCCACATCAGCGGCGGGGAGTGGTGCACCACGTCCCAGCTGCTTGCACTGTGTTCCTGCTCACACGACACCGTCACTTGCATGATACTATCGTAGCGAGATCGTGCACGCCTGCCCGTCGGCTCCATGTTTTCGTGGTTCACTCATATGAGCTGTTTCACTATGACTCGTCCAATTTGTACTTATTCGTATTATGTGTGAAGGGACCCTTACTAAGATCTGAGTGCAAACTACCAAGATCAGGCAAAGGTGTTCTTCTGTAGTATTAACAAAGAAATCTGATAACACACACACACACACACACACACACATATATATATATATATATATATATATATATATATGTGTGTGTGTGTGTGTGTGTGTGTGTTGAGTCACTGCGTCCTCAGCAGGCATCTTGATTTCCAGATGCAGGAAAGATGTGTAAGGAAGCTCTTTTCTCTTAATAATTTGCTCTTATTCCTCCACATGAATGATTTTCTGTATTTCTTCAGCTTTTTACGTCAAAAGCAACCAATTAACAAATCGCTGCATCATCACTTGTGACTAATTGATTTTTTGTCTGCATTTCATGAGCTGGAAGTTGGACTATAAATAATCTTGCATTACTGTAAATCTGTCTTTCAGACCAAAATATGTGCAACCCACCACTACATTCTAGGGATTATTATCACAATCAGGTTTTGGTTGATTTAACTGAAGTTTCATTTTCTAGGTATTGCTTTTACACCAGGACCTACTCTCCCGTCCTCACTTGCTGGAAGTTTGATTCTCTCAGTTCCTACATCAATAAATATTGTTACATTTTTCAAATAAATCAGATTTATTTTTATTGAAAAATGAGGGTTGACAGATGCTTTCTTAATTTGACCTTTAATTGGTGGTGAGAAAGGAATACAGTCACCTTCATATATATATATATATATATATATATATATATATATATATATATATATATATATATATATATATATATATATATATATCAATCATAAAAAATCACATCTCCCATTGCTGGTTTCTGGCACCTAATTGCACATTAAAAAAAAAAAATCTGATACCCAATCAGGGCACGAAAATATGTATCATCAGGAATAAATAAAGTATTCCTGCTTGAATGTGAATTTGGCCGCACAGTCACCTTGGTGACTGGTTGAAATTAAAGTCTAAAATTTAAATTCTAATGTAAATTGTTTTCTAATTTGAAGCTGACCGCTTTCACTGGGTAGTGGGCAGTGGAGTGCAGCTGCATTCACAGACTCACTCCACTGCTCTCTTTAACTCTCCTCTGAACATGTGACATGCATCCATATCCCTGTGAAAGCTGTACTGCAGTCTTCAGCAGAAGACAGTTTTCAGATGATCATTTATTCATTCATTTTTACACCTGCTTCTTCCAATGGAAGGTCACAGGGGTGCTTGAGGCTATCCTTGTTGCCAGTGGGTGACAGACAGGGTTCACCCTGGACAGGACGCCGGCCTATCACATGGTCACATATGGACAGACAAACACTTTCACACCTACGGACAATATAAAGTCACCACTTCACTGAACCTGCATGTCTTTGGATATGGGAGGAAACCATCACGCCCAGAGAAAACCCAAATGGACACGGGGAGAACATGCAAACTGCACACAGAAAGGAAAATCTAGAACCTTCTAGATGTGAGGCAACAGCTATAACCAAGAAGCTACTGTACCAGAAGTTTTCAGATGTTAACACATTTTGGGTGAACACAGAAAAAAAATTATATCGAGCTTGAGCTACAGATGACTGAGAATGATGAGGAGACGTGCAGCAATAGTTTATTTACCCAGTCACACAGAATAAATGGTATAAGAGTTCATGGGAACGTGTGTCTGTTCAGTGCAGCACACACACACACACACACACACACACACATTGACGTTAAAACAGTGAGGAGCACATTTACTGACAAATGCATCGAGACGATCTTCTAAGAAACACTAGTTTCATGATCAAGAAACTAAAAGAAAACGATAACAAAAAACATATTTGAATGCACACATGCCCATATGTGCGTGTACTGGTTTCATTTGGGACAATTTACACAAACTATTTACTCATTGTGGATGTGCCAGATGGGACCATGAAATGCAGGGTGACATCGGGGTCATGGTTAGGGTTAGGAGAAGGGGTTAGGGTTAGACTAGTAAAATAAAAAACTGCGTCATCGAAATGTTCCTCAAGTCATGATGGGAGTATGACAGAAAGACTGGGCTGCCCCAACCATGCTGTTCGTCAGGATGAACGAGTCATGCGCTGAACCTGGCCACCCACCCATGATGTTTGTGAGATGCATTTGCACATCACATATGACTTGAACATTGATGGAATGTAATTATTTACAAAAACAAATTCGATCACATTTGGGAAATTGGCTCTCGCTGCAAATTGCACTGTAATGTTGGAATGTGATGTACCTGGATGACATTCGGATGATTGTGTTCCATACAGCTAGCATGGCTTGGCTCAAGGTTGACTGACTGGCCAGCTCACGCTGGAATGCCCCTGTTGCCAGGAAGCCCAGCATGGTCAGCACCTGTGTGGGCACAGACAACCCCTGGTTCCTTGCTGTATTGCCTTCTGGGCTGGCCGCAGTTCTGCGCCCAACTCCAGTAACAGTGGCCTTGGCTTATGAGCCAATTATCATTATTTGCAAGAAAATCCTTGTGCTCCCCGAATACACGCTCACATTAGAATGCACCATTTGCAAGGTCCTCTAATGCAGCCACTGTCAGTGCCGTTTTATGGATCAGTTTGCACATGCTTTTATATCCATCAAGTTTATTGCAAACAAATGGGTGTGTTAATTGTTCATCAGTGTGTTGCTGATGTTCACATCAGTCTGATGACTTCATGTTTTCACACTATTAATGGTTCCCAGCATCACCTCTGCATGTCGACAGTAGAACAATAGCTGTAGAAACTTTCATACGCCGGCCAGGATTTTTGCGTGATGCGCCGCACATTTCCACGCTCATTGGCATTGTGTACACCCAGCAGGTGATCTGAATGTCACGTTACCTGAGCATTCAGATCACCACCTGAGTTTACACATGATCTGACAGTCCGTTTCTCTTGGCACACCCTGCCGAGGTGCATGCCGTGTGGCTGCTGCAGCCCATCGCAAAGGCGACATATGTTTTATGTATTTCCACGTGAGGACAGCAGGCACACACACGTGCCTCATGGTGGACAGTTGTAAGGTCATGCCCTTCAAAACATGGTATGTCTTCTCCAGCTGTGACATCTAAGACCAGAGATCACAGCAGCTGCTGCTGTTGGCAGATACGCCCCCTATCCCTTCAGCGCACAGCTCAAAATGTCACTTGGCTTTTCTGTGCTCTGTGACTAATTAGTTTAGTGATTTGTTATGCAATTGTGTATGTAGTTATTGTAGAAATTATTTCTATACCCTAATGGACATAATAAGACATAATAAGAGCGCAGTGCTTCATTCATGTCATTTCATGACTGTACGTCTGTGACCATCATATACAGAGGAACAGAGGGCTCATACTTGGATTGTGTTTTTTAATGGTGTGTGGTTTTCATTTTTTTTCTCCATAGCAGCGGTGCGATGTGGTGCAACATGTTCCAGCTGCTCGCACTGTGTTGCTTGCACACTCATGCACCTGCAAAAAACCATTGAAGTGGAATTGTACACGCCTATGTGACCATGAATCCCTCCTGACAGCAGGTGGAATGTTTCGTGGTTCCCCATTTTGTGTTAATTTCGCAGATTTTCTTCTGGTTCCTGCGTCTTTCGTGTTATGTGTGATGGGGCTCTTAAAATTGTGTGTCCACTATTTATCCTCTCTGAGACAATGAGTTAAAGAGATGATGGAGCTGATAATTTAGGTACCAGGTGGGAGTCTGGAGCCATTCACACACACACACACACACACACACACACACACACACACACACACACACACACACACACACACACACACACACACACACACACACACACACACACACACACACACACACACACACACACACACACACACACACACATACCATCTCTGACAAGGGGTTTTTTGGCACTCGAGAGAATGACACGTGCTCATAAATGGGTGAATAAAAGAATGTGAGCACCATCTGGTGATCTTGACATTAATGGAGCAGCTCAGTTACATTTTGACTTTCAGCAGACTGACCAGGACAGTGGACGAAAGTCATCACATGCTGAACTGCTAGCAATCATAATCACAACTTCCACATCAGCAAGGGTGCCAATGTGACATGAACTTTGTGCTCTCCAGCCGTGGATTAGAAACCCATGCACACAAAATGGAGGTGCAGTGTTTTTTGGTTAGTAGATACGTTCACTGCTTGTTGTTGTTCCATCCTTGAACGAGGTGCTCAAGCTAAATTGGCTGCGCAAATGGCTAATGTGTATAATGGAATTGAGAGTTGCCCTGCATAAGGGCATCTGCTAAGCAAATAAATAATTTAATGCAAATCCCAGTATCATGGCGCTGGCCAATTAAGCTAACCTGTTTTAGCTGTAAGTGATTTTATTCCATTAGCATGCCGTAGCTCTGACTGCATTAGGGAGGGTTTAATCAGTGTGCAATCAAATTAGAGCACAGGACAGAAGGAGGAAGTGCCATGCTACCACCGAGCACCTTGCTTGCACACCTGCAGGTCTCAAGTGACAAATCCATATTTAAGAAAAGCATCGTGCAGCATACATGCCTCCACGCCTCTGTGCCACTCAGCCAGCTCCTCGGGTTGCCAACGTAATGCAGGGCCACGCTGTAGCTGGTCTACCACTGCAACGCGGGCCACTGCTACACTGCAGCAGCTAATGACGTGGTGTCATGTTTAGTAAAGCATCGCTCACAGACAAACTGCATCACAAAGAGTGATTAACTTAACATGTTCATGCAGTCGTCTGTGATGTTTCATCAAAGTGACTTGAGAAAAGAAATCCACAATGATCTGCGTATGCTTTATACCCAACATTCACAGCGCGCTGGGTCTGCCTGAGCCGTCAAGGAAGCGACTGGAAAAGCCTGACAAATCTGGCTCAGTGAGAGTGAGCTCTCAGAAGGTGCTGCCAAAAGTGATCCCCTCATTGCCTTGTTTTCGAGCTTTTGTTTTTCTTTGTGCTTATTGGAAGCTGGGGTTGGAGAGTGGGAGTGATGGAGTGGGAGAGTAGCAACATGAAAAATGTGTTTGCCCTGAAGGCAAAGTGCAGAGAAGAGTCTTTAAAGATTCTCTGCACTGACAGATGGTAGTGATGGCTGACAGACACTGTCTCGCATGATAGAGATCTGCTGGAGTTCAGTCCTGATCGCCCTCGTCCTCGTCATTCCCTGATCAGGAAAAATAAACAGCTTACGCTCTGCAATATAGGCATGTGGGAACATTGAAAACATGCAAGCAGCAGATCTCCACCCAAGTGTCTGCCAGTGCACAGGGACGTATTGAAAAAAAACCCGTATTGTGTGTACACAGACTGGAAAGATACGTTAAGTGGCCTTTCTCCTCTCTCTGCTCAGGTCGATCCCTGCCAGGAGAGCGTAGCGCGCTCACATCTTGATGAGCTTATCATCTGATCTCGGAGATGTGTGTAAAGTTCATCTTTTTGGCCTAACTGATGCCTCCTCTGTCAGCCTACAACCACACGGCTGCTAATGAGGATCGTTACAGGTGGACAATGGAGAGATTTCCTCACACTGACATGTAGCATGACATTTCCTTTCCCAACACAGCGGCCACAAATGAGGTAATGAAATATGTGTATTACAGGAACGGCTCCACAAAGCACAGCTTAAAGAGGCTTGAGCGACAGTTTATAAGAAGGAACTGCTTGAATGCCTTTCCTGAAAACATGGTTATTATCTCAGTGTGGCAAAGACCCATTATTGTTAACCCTTAACAACGCGCAAAGCACAGACCAAACAGTGCCAGCGGAACAACACAGGATGGAACTCCTGCTCCTGCACAAACTACACCCGGGGTTATTGGGGTTGCCTGTTTTACACCCTGGATCTATCTCTGCTAGCGCTCTGTGTTAATCAGAAGGCAATGTCGCCAAAGGATGTATTTTCTTGTGGGCCACAAGTGCTTTTCCTTGAGCCACACAATGCGTATGTAAATATGCCATTAAGATATCTGACTCAAAAGTTACCCCATGTATGAAGCTTGTATGACCATGAAGGTCTGAGCCACTGTGTCTAAAAACAACCATCGTCTTTTAACCACATATCATTTCTCTTAGCATTTGGCTAGGTGACAAATAGATAACACTAGCCCAGGTATATACTGGAATAATTCAGGTCATAACCTTGGAAATCATTTAGGAAAGGATATTTCATGGATGGGTGTCCTTGCTGATCTTCCCTTTCACAGTAACTTCAGACTTTGAAATATAAATTTAAAATTTATTGCATTTATACAACACTTTTCCATCTGGATCAAAAGCTCAAAGCACTTTCTGTCTTTATGTCTCACATTCACCCATTCACACAGACACACTCATACACTGATGTCAAGGTGCTGGGGATTCAGGACCTTCTCCGAACGCCCTTAGTGATTTTCTGGTCTGACAGGGTTCTGAACCGAGGATCCTCTGGTCTGAAGCCCAACGCTGAACCACAAGACCATCACCTCCCAAACTTTTCTTATGAAAAGCACAAATGGCTGTGATTGTTAAGTGGATAAGTGGTGGGATTGAGACCAGAGGACCCTTTGTCCAAACCACCACCAGACCAGAAAATCACTAAGGGTTCTCAGGCAAAGTCCTTCATCCTCCTTCATCCTTCAACCTCCTGGTGTACAGTTGAGCACCTTGAATGGCAGCACCCTGACATGTGTGTGTGTGTGAATATGATATATTCTTGCAAAGTGCTTTGATCTTCTGATTCCAATGAAAAAGTGTTAAATAAATGCAGTCCAGTTGCCATAATCAAGACTCCAGAGGTGCACCGTGGTCTTGTCCACATGAAATATTTGGGCTACAAAACACTATATTGAGGTATTCATTTGGCAGAGGATGAGCTAGCCTGCTATACCTGGTCTTGCTTTTCCTTACCAATCTTCTTATTCTATTAGCTGCTTCTGTTAGGGGGCACCACAGCAGATCAATCATCTCCATCTCACCCTGTCCTTTGTATCTTCCGCTGTCTCACCAACCACCTGCATGTCCTCCCTCAGCACATCCATAAACCTCCTCTTTGTCCTCCCTCTTCTCCTCCTGCCTGGTGGCTCCATCCTCAGCATCCTTCTCCCTATATGCCCTGGGTCCCTCCTCTGCACATGTCCAAACCATCTCAGTGTCACCTCTTTTACTTTGTCTGCAAACCGTCCCACCTGAGCTGTCCCTCTGATATGATTATTCCTAATCTTGTCCATTCTCGTCACTCCCAAAGAAAATTGCAGCATATTCAGCTCCGCCTCCTGTCTTTTTGTTGTGTTTTTTTTTTTTTTTTTTTTTTTTTTTTGTTAGTGTCAGCATCTCTAAGCCATCCAACATAGCTGGTCTCACTACTGTCTTGTAAACTTTCTCCTTCACTCTTGCTGATATTCTTCAGTCACAAATCACTCTTGCCACCTTTCTCCACCCACGCCACCCTGCCTGCGCTCTCTTCTTCACCTCTCTACCACACTCTCCATTACTTTGGACAGCTGATCCCAAATATTTAAACTCATCTACTTTCACCACTTCTACGCATTGTAACTGCACTATTCCACTGGGTTCCCTCTCAATCGAACACATGGACTCAGTCTTATTCCTACTGACTTTCATTCCTCTTCTCTCCAAAGCATATATCCACCTTTCTAGGCTAGACTCAACCTGCTCTCTACTTTCACTACAGATCACAATGTCATCTGCAAACAGCATAGCCCATGGAGACCCGTCTGATCTCATCCGTCAACAACCTGTCCATCACCATTGTTAACAAGAAAAGACTCAGAGCTGATCCATCTTGAATGAGTCTGTCATTCCGATTGCACATCTCACCACTGTCACTGTCCTTATAAGGCCTTGCACTACCCTCACATACTTTTCTGCCACTCCAGACTTCTTCATAAAATACCACAACTCTTCTCTTGGCACCCTATCATAAGATTTCTCTAAATCCACAAAAACACAAAGTAACTCCTTCTGACCTTCTCCATACATCTCCAATAGTATTCTCAGAGCATCCATTGCATCTGTAGTGCTCTTTCTCAGAATGAAATCATATTGCTGCTCACAGATCTTCACCGGTTTTCTAAGCCTAGCGTTTACTACTCTTTCCCATAACATCAAACTGTGGCTGCACCCTCGTCCTTAAACATAGCAACAACACATTTCATCTCCATTCCTCAGGCATTTCCATGCCTCCACTGGAATGTCATCTGGACCAACTGTGTTTCCTCCTTTTCATAGCTGCCCTCACTTCATCCTCACTAATCTCTTGTACTTCTTGATTTACTCTTGCCACAGCATCCAACCTTTTCTCTCGCATTTTCTTCATCCATCAGCTCCTCAAAATATTCCCTCCACTTTCTCATACTCTCCTGGCTTGTCAGCACATTATCATCTGCATCTTTTGCCACCCTAACCTGATGCACATCCTTTTCAGTTCTGTGCCTTTGTCTGGCCAATCAGTACAAGTCGTTTTCTCCGTCCTTACTATTCAACTTCTTGGAAGCTCGCTAAATCCCCTAAATGCCTTTTCTGTAGCTTTTGCCACTTCTCTTTTCACCTTACACCACATCTCCTTGTACTCCTGTGTACTTTCTTTATCTCTCCCATAATCCCCCCAAAATTTTCACCACCCTCTTTCTCCTTTTGTTTCCTGGACATCTTCATTTCACCACCAAGTCTCCTTGTCTTCCTTCCACTGTCCATATGTCCAACCCAGTACCTTCCTGTCTGTTTCCCTCACCACATCTGCAGTAATTTTCCAGTTGTCCAAAATTGCTTCCCCTCCATCCAGTGCTTCTCTCACCTGCTCACTGAATTTCACACAAGTCTTCCTCCTTCAGTTTCCTCCTTCAGTTTCCACCATTTGTTGAGCCCTCCCTCTATTCTTCTTCTTTACCTATAAAGTCATTCTACAAACCACCATCCTATGCTGTTTCGCTACACTCTCCTGTCACCACCTTCGCTTTTGCCAATTTCTTTTAGCTTGCATATGCTACCAAGAATGTCGTCCACCTGTGTGCACATTTCTCCACTCTGTCACCCTGTGCTCCTCCCATTTCTTAAAGTACGTATTCACCACAAATATTTCTATTTTTTTTTTTGGCAACATCAATGACCATCTGTCCTTCTGTCATGTTAGAGGAGGTGATGGTCAAGTGGTTAAAGCACTGGGCTTGAGACCAGAGGATCCTCTATTCAAATCCCAGCCTGACCGGAAAGTCAATAAGGGCCCTTAGGCAAGGTCCTTAATCCCCTTGTTTGGTGTGTACCTTGTATGGCAGCACCCTGACATTGGGGTGAATGTGAGGCATTATTTGTAATCATATTAATTTTATTCATAAAACATTTTCAATCAAAGTGCTGTGCAGGCAGTAAAGACAAAACACAGACAGTAAAATAAATGGTAAATGGACTGCATTTATATATCACTTTTCCATCTGCATCAGATGCTCAAAGCGCCTTACAAATAATGCCAATCCAACAATTAGTTAAAATGAAAAAAAAAAAAAAAAACCTCAAGAACCATACCAAAGAGTAAATAAGTGGATCTTTGGTGTTGTGTGGGCTGCCAGAAGAGGAGGTACTGCTGGCCCACCACCAGAAGGCGCCCTGCCTGAAGTGCGGGCTTCAGGCACGAGAGGGCGCTGCCGCCTCAGGAACAAGCCGTGGTGACAGCTGTCACCCATCATCCGCGACAGCTGTCACTAATCAACACATCTGGTATAAAAGCAGGAAGACACCTCCACCAAACTGCCGAGATATCATCTTCATCTGGAGGTAATATCCTCAGCCTTTTTGTAAATCTGTTTATTGTGAGTGTTTGCAGGAGAACCGGTCGTTTTTGAGGAGGCTGTGCAAGACGGCGCTCCTTTTCAGCTGAGACCGCTGCAACGCGCTGAGTGAGAGGTGGAGGTGGCATTCCCACCAGTGTTACTGGGTGTTCACACACCCACCCTTTGACTGTCTTTTGCTTTCTGCCAGCAGTACCAGATCCGACACGCCGGGAAGGTGGCCACCTGGGGACTCCGGGACTTGGCGGCTCCAGTATTCCTCGGGTTCAGGTGGCGGTGGAAATCGTGTGGTTCCGGTTCGTTTCCAGACGGGCGTCTCCTATCGTCGAGCCTGCCCACACAACACCTTTTATTAATTGACTGTTGCACATTCTGATTCTGCTGTGTTTGGTTGTGACATTCACACCAGTAAAGTGTTATAATTTGACTCCTTCCATTGTCCGTTCATTTACGCCTCCTGTTGTGGGTCCGTGTCACTACACTTTCCCAACAGGATATCTCGGCCAGCGTCATGGACTCCGAGGGGCGTCACCAGGTTGTTGAACAACCAATGGGAGAGCAGGGAGCGCAGGCATCTGCAGGAGGCGTGATTGGTGAGCTACAGCATATTCTCACCGCCTTTATGGCTCGAATGGATCAAATAGCCGAGCAAAACATCCTCCTGAACCGCAGGGTGGAGGCTCTCTCCGCACAAGTGGCGGCGAGCGCTCAGGGCGCTGCTGCAGCTCCTCCTCCTGTCGATCCTGTGCTAGATATTAATGTTCCAGTGGTGGTCCAACAACCCCTCCCACCATCCCCTGAAGCATACATAAGCCCTCCTGAGCCGTATGGAGGTTGTGTGGAGACGTGCGCGGACTTTCTTATGCAGTGTTCGCTCGTCTTCGCACAACGTCCCGTCATGTACGCGTCAGACGCAAGCAAAATAGCTTATGTGATCACTCTGCTTCGGGGAGAGGCACGCGCTTGGGCTACAGCGCTTTGGGAGCAAAATTCACGGCTCCTTCACACGTACACTGGGTTTGTGAGGGAGTTCAGAACTGTGTTTGATCACCCTAACAGGGGAGAGACCGCTTCAACTGTGCTGCTGTCGATGAGACAGGGACGCCGGAGCGCAGCCGCTTATGCAGTCGACTTCCGCATCGCGGCTGCAAGGTCCGGCTGGAATAACGCTGCGCTCCGCGCCGCCTTTGTAAACGGACTGTCATCAGTCCTAAAGGAGCACCTAGTGGCCAAGGATGAACCGCGGGAATTAGATGGGCTTATTGATCTCGTTATACGGTTAGACAATCGGTTGGAGGAACGCCGTCGGGAACGAGACGAAGGACGTGGCCGGGCGCGCGCCGTCCCTCTTCCTTCCGGGTCCAAGAAGGGTCCGCCCTTCCCACGCTCCCTGGCCTCTACGTCCCGTGGGGCGACAGCTCCCCCTGCTGACGAAGCTATGGACACAAGCAGGGCCACATTTAGACCACCTAATAGACAGAGGAGGTTTCCACGCGGGGCGTGTTTTGTTTGTGGCTCAATGGAGCATCAATTGAGCGATTGCCCCGAACGGTTAAACACCAAACGCCCGCCCCTAGAGACTGGGCTTAGGGTGGGCCAAAAACTTCACGTGGGACACACACATATTGCCGCACGACTCCCAGTTACAATCCTTAGTGGGGATTTAACCCTTCAGGCCCCAGCACTGGTAGACACAGGATCAGAAGGGAATCTGTTGGACAGCAGATGGGCCAGGGAGGTAGGGCTCCCTCTGGTGGTGCTACCTACACCATTGCAGGTGCGAGCACTAGATGGCACCCTACTCCCTTTACTAACACACAAGACACCACCAGTAACTCTGGTAGTGTCAGGGAATTATAGGGAGGAGATTGAGTTTTTTGTGACTCCTTCTACCTCCCGTGTGATTCTGGGGTTCCCCTGGATGTTGAAACACAATCCCCGGATTGATTGGCCGTCCGGGGTGGTGGTACAGTGGAGCGAAACCTGCCATCGGAGGTGTTTGGGATCCTCGGTTCCTCCCGGTTCCCAGGCGAAGGAGCAGGTCCAAGTACCCCCCAATCTGTCGGCAGTGCTGGTTGAGTACCACGATCTTGCTGACGTTTTTAGCAAGGATCGGGCACTCACTCTTCCCCCGCACCGTCCATATGATTGTGCCATCGATTTGTTGCCAGGCGTGGAGTTCCCGTCCAGCAGGCTGTACAACCTCTCCCGACCTGAGCGCGAATCAATGGAGACCTACATCCGGGACTCCTTAGCTGCCGGGCTGATCTGTAACTCCACCTCTCCGATGGGAGCGGGTTTCTTTTTCGTGGGAAAAAAAGATGGCGGTCTTCGTCCATGCATTGATTATTGGGGGCTGAACGAGATCACGGTTCGCAACCGATACCCGTTGCCTTTGTTGGATTCAGTGTTCACCCCCCTGCATGGAGCCAAAATCTTCACAAAGTTGGATCTTAGGAACGCATACCACCTAGTTCGGATCCAGAAGGGAGACGAATGGAAGACGGCATTTAACACCCCGTTAGGTCATTTTGAGTAACTGGTCATGCCGTTCGGCCTCACTAACGCCCCCGCGACATTCCAAGCTTTGGTTAATGACGTCTTGCGGGACTTCCTGCACCGATTCGTCTTCGTATATCTGGATGATATATTCATCTTTTCTCCGGACCCTGAGACCCATGTGCTGCATGTACGTCAGGTCCTGCAGCGGTTGTTGGGGAACCGGTTGTTTGTGAAGGGCGAGAAGTGTGAGTTTCACCGCACTTCTTTTTCCTTCCTGGGGTTTATCATCTCCTCCAACTCCGTAGCCCCGGATCCGGCCAAGGTCGCAGCGGTGAGAGACTGGCCCCAACCGACAAGCCGTAGGAAGCTGCAACAGTTCCTCGGCTTCGCAAATTTCTACAGGAGGTTCATTAAGGGGTATAGTCAGGTTGTTAGCCCCCTGACAGCCCTGACCTCACCAAAAGTTCCCTTCACCTGCTCGGATCGGTGCGAAGCCGCGTTTAGGGAGTTGAAACGCCGGTTCTCGACTGCACCGGTCTTGGTGCAGCCCGATCCTGGTCGCCAGTTCGTGGTTGAAGTGGACGCCTCTGATTCGGGGATAGGAGCCGTGCTATCCCAGAGCGGAGAAACCGATAAGGTTCTTCACCCGTGTGCCTATTTTTCCCGCAGGTTGACCCCAGCAGAGCGGAACTATGACGTGGGCAATCGAGAGCTCCTTGCGGTGAAAGAGGCCCTTGAGGAGTGGAGACACCTGCTGGAGGGAGCGTCAGTGCCTTTCACGGTTTTCACTGACCACCGGAACCTGGAGTATATCAGGACCGCCAAGCGACTGAACCCCAGGCAAGCCCGCTGGTCACTGTTTTTCGGACGTTTTGACTTCCGGATCACCTACCGCCCCGGGACCAAAAACCAAAGATCGGATGCCCTGTCCCGGGTGCATGAACAGGAAGTCAAGACCGAGCTGTCGGATCCACCGGAACCCATTCTCCCGGAGTCCACTATCGTGGCTGCTCTGACCTGGGACGTGGAGAAGACCGTCCGGGAGGCCCTGGCACGGAGCCCGGATCCCGGAACAGGACCGACGAACAGATTATACGTCCCACCAGAGGCCAGGGCTGCCGTCCTGGACTTCTGTCACGGGTCCAAACTCTCCTGCCACCCAGGGGTGCGTAGGACCGTGGCAGTGGTCCGGCAGTGCTTCTGGTGGGTGTCCCTGGAGACTGATGTCCGGGCTTACATCCAGGCCTGCACCACCTGCGCCAGGGGCAAGGCTGACCACCAGAAGGCACAGGGACTTCTATAGCCACTTCCTGTGCCTCACCGCCCCTGGTCCCACATCGGTCTGGATTTTGTCACGGGCCTCCCGCCGTCCCGGGGGCACACCACCATCCTCACGATAGTGGACCATTTCTCCAAGGCGGCCCACTTCGTGGCCCTCCCGAAGCTCCCGTCGGCCCAGTAGACGGCGGATCTCCTCGTCCACCATGTTGTCCGGCTGCATGGGATACCAACAGACATCGTTTCGGATCGCGGTCCCCAGTTCTCCTCGCAGGTGTGGAGAATTTTCTGCCGGGAACTGGGGGCCACTGTAAGCCTCTCATCTGGGTATCACCCGCAGACTAACGGACAGGTCGAACGGGCCAACCAGGAGTTGGAGCAGGCCCTCAGGTGCACGACCTCCGCACACCCGACGGCTTGGAGTGAACATCTGGCCTGGATCGAGTACGCTCATAACAGCCAGGTGTCCTCTGCCACCGGCCTCTCCCCATTCGAGGTGTGTCTGGGGTACCAGCCCCCTTTGTTTCCTGTGGTGGAGGGAGAGGTCGGTGTGCCCTCGGTCCAGGCCCACCTGCGGAGATGCCGTCGGGTGTGGCGCACCGCCCGTTCGGCCTCGTTGAGGGCCCGGACGAGGGCTAAAGCCCATGCAGACCGTCGACGGTTCCCGGCCCCTACTTACCAGCCCGGGCAGGAGGTGTGGCTTTCCACCAAGGACATTCCTCTCCAGGTCAAGTCCCCCAAATTGAAGGACCGCTTCATTGGACCCTTCCCCATCCTCAAGGTCCTCAGTCCTACCGCAGTGAGGCTCCAACTCCCGGCCTCACTGCGGATCCATCCGGTCTTTCATGTCTCCAGGGTAAAACCGCATCACACCTCACCCCTCTGTGCACCCGGTCCGGCGCCGCCTCCTGCCCGTATTATCGACGGGGAGCCGGCTTGGACAGTTCGCCGGCTTTTGGACGTCCGTCGAATGGGCCGGGGTTTCCAGTATTTGCTGGACTGGGAGGGGTATGGACCCGAAGAACGCTCCTGGGTGAAAAGGAGCTTCATCCTGGACCCGGCCCTCCTGGCCGATTTCTATCGTCACCACCCGGACAAGCCTGGAGGCGCCCGTTGAGGGGGGGTCCTGTTGTGTGGGCTGCCAGAAGAGGAGGTACTGCTGGCCCACCACCAGAAGGCGCCCTGCCTGAAGTGCGGGCTTCAGGCACGAGAGGGCGCTGCCGCCTCAGGAACAAGCCGTGGTGACAGCTGTCACCCATCATCCCTGACAGCTGTCACTAATCAACACATCTGGTATAAAAGCAGGAAGACACCTCCACCAAACTGCCGAGATATCATCTTCATCTGGAGGTAATATCCTCAGCCTTTTTGTAAATCTGTTTATTGTGAGTGTTTGCAGGAGAACCGGTCGTTTTTGAGGAGGCTGTGCAAGACGGCGCTCCTTTTCAGCTGAGACCGCTGCAACGCGCTGAGTGAGAGGTGGAGGTGGCATTCCCACCAGTGTTACTGGGTGTTCACACACCCACCCTTTGACTGTCTTTTGCTTTCTGCCAGCAGTACCAGATCCGACACGCCGGGAAGGTGGCCACCTGGGGACTCCGGGACTTGGTGGCTCCAGTATTCCTCGGGGTCAGGTGGCGGTGGAAATCGTGTGGTTCCGGTTCGTTTCCAGACGGGCGTCTCCTATCTTCGAGCCTGCCCACACGACACCTTTTATTAATTGACTGTTGCACATTCTGATTCTGCTGTGTTTGGTTGTGACATTCACACCAGTAAAGTGTTATAATTTGACTCCTTCCATTGTCCGTTCATTTACGCCCCCTGTTGTGGGTCCGTGTCACTACACTTTCCCAACACTTTGGCATTGCTTAAAAAACATCCACAGAGCCTGCCAGTCGAATTTCTATAGGAAGATCGTTCCATAGCTTCGGTGTTTGAAAAGAAAAAGTTCCTTCACCAACAGTCTTTTTCTTGACCTTCGGAGCAAACAAAAGGCCAGTTCTCTGAGAATGGAGGTTGCAGGAAGGCATATGTGTTCACAAGATCCTTTAGGTAAGAACATGCAAGTCCATTTACAATTTTCTAAGTTAACAAATGCACCTTAAAATCAGCATGAAATTGACAAGGAAGCCAATGGAGAGAGGCCAGCACCGGGTTAACGTGCTCATATTTCCCCGCTGTTGTCAGGATATGAGCAGCAGCATTTTGAACCATCTGCAAGGCACAAAAGCTTTTCTTCGGGAGTCCTGACAGAAGCACATTGCAGTCGTCCAGGCGAGATGTCACAAAAGCATGAATGACAAGTTCTGCATCCCTGTCAGACAGGATTGATCTAATCTTGGCAATCCTACTAAGATGAAAGAAGGACACCTTTGACACCTCCATGATGTGTTTGTCAAACATAAGAGTCTGGTCAAATATAACCCCAAGCTTTTTCACTTTTTCATTGCAATGGACCAAACAATCACCCAGAGAAAGTAACATTTTCAAATTAATGATGTAAATTCTGAGGTGCAATGATCATCATTTCAGTCTTTGCAGTGTTAAGCAGCAAAACATTCTGAGAAAACCAGCTCCTGACACCCGAAAGACAAAGCTCAAGTTTGGACAAGTTAGACCCATTTTCACAATTTACAGGCATATATAGTTGTAAATAATCTGCATAACAGTGAAAACCAAAACCGAAAGAACGTAATAATTGACCAAGTGGTGTGATAAAGAGAAAAAAGCAGCGGACCCAAAACGTAATCTTGAGGAATTCCATGCCTGGCTGCACAATGCTCTGACTGAACATTATTTAAAAAAACATTGAGATGTATTTGACAAGAAATATTTCAACCACATCAACCACCTTGCCCAAGATACAAAACTGTTGTTGTAATCTGTCCACGAGAATACAATGATCGACCGTATCAAAGTCAGCACTGAGGTCCACCAACAAAAGAACAGAAGCACGATCAGAGTCATCATTTAACAAGTCATTCACCACCTTTGTCAGTGCAGTTTCTCCGTGGAATGATTATTTTTTTTCCTAAAGGCAGACTGAAGAGGCTCAAAGAGATTATTAGCTGTTAAATAATCAGCTGATTGGACCACTTTTTCAAATACCTTTGATAAAAAAAACATAAGGTTTGAAACAGGTCTGTAATTTAACAGTGTCAACATCAGTGTCAACATGCTTCTTTAACAAAGGTTTTACCATGGCAGATTTCAAACACTGTGGGAAAATCCCTGAAGACAGCAAATAATTTAACATGGATAAAATATACGGATCTAGTGTATACCAAAGCTCTTTTATAACCCAAGAAGGAAGAGGGTCCAAAGAACAGGTTGTTGAGCATGCTGATTTAACAATCTTTGACAATCCGGGCAATGAAGGGAGCTGGAAATCTGTCAATCCCTGTCCACTAGTGACAGGAGGAGCAGCAGCACATGCTACATTACAGTTTAGCGACTGAGGTATTTGCAATCTGATGTCTTCAACCCTGTCATTAAAAAACAAAAGAACTCCTCATCCTGAGGGAAAGCCACACAGTGCAGCCTGTGCAGGTTGTCGGGATTCACTCCACCTGTCCAGCCATGCCTCCTCCTGTCAGCTGATCGAGAGACAAAGTATCGCTGTATCGAAGGTATCGCTGCCGACGAGATGAATCCATTTGAGCAGAAGAAATATCTCCAGGATAATAACCATTATTCTTGAGAGACCAGAACTGGAGTTTAACACAAATGCCAGTGCGTGTACCACGAGACAGACGCCGTCTCCTGCAGGTTCCTCTCCGGGGGCGGTAGACCGGCTCCCGGCAAAACAGCTCATGCGGCACCGATGCCAGAAACGGTAGAAACCTGACAGTCCTCTGCTCATAATCAGCATGATGAACCCTTGTGATCGTGTCGCGGAGATCAAAAAGAACCTGACACTCACAGCAGAGATTATGAGTTCGTCACAAGCAAAGACACCACTATTACGACAATAAACAGTACATACAGGACAGGGACACAGACAGAAAGACGGCTCGCCACAACAGCCGGCACCATCTTGACATATATTCTATAATCTGTTGAATAATTCTGTTCCCTTTAAATATGCAAATACATGCCTCCAAGCTGTTGGTATAGGTGTAAAGTGCTTTGAGGGTCTGATGCAGATGGAAACACACTATATAAATGCAGTCCATTTACCATTTAAGACTTTGATACCATATCTACCCATTATTTCCTCATCACCTGTGTTCTCCTCTCCATCATATCTGCCAGCTCTCTCCCTTTACCAGCCATAAGGCCAACATTCAAAGTCCTGACTTTCACTTCCACCCTTCTAGTTTTCCTCTTCTCCTGCTGTCTGTGGACACATTCTCCTGCTCTTCTTCTTCACCCAGCAGTAGCCCAATTTCCACTGGCACCCTGTTTGGCAGTGGTTGTTGTTAACCCGGGCCTCCACCGATCTGGTACGGAAATTCAGTATTTCGTCTGCATAGTAGGGTTAACTTGTTTTATGCTGGATGCCCTTCCTGACACAACACTACTCATTTATCTGGGCTTGAGACCTGCACTCAGACTGCACACACCATGTAGCTGAGTTTAGCTTTGTTTACCAATATGGCAGTTATAATCCATCATTTCAGTAGTCACAGTTTCTATTTCAACACATTTATTTGTGTCTTTGGGCCAAGTGGAAAGACCAGACTACATTGTCAGGCAGATTGGCTTCTAATGATGCTGGCAACAGGATCTTCTCTTGTGTCTTTTTGAAAAGTGGGGGCGATATGTGAAATGGGTGATTTGGAGGTCAGACTCTCCCAAAAGGGAAATTGGGGTGATGTACTGTGTAGCTGAACGTTGACAGGGGTGGCCTGAGAAGGTCTTGTGTTTACTGCACACCTATCACATCATCTCCAAGTAGATCTGGAGGTATTTCAAAAGGCTATCCAGAGTAACAGATTGGGAGAAGCCAAAAGAATCACACAGTAAATGAATGTTGGTTTGTTCATAAGTACACGTGGCACTGGAATACCCTAGGTCAAATGTTGATGAAAAAAATTTTAGAATCATGCCATCAGACTCAGGTAAAGAGAGGGGTGGAGCTGTCAGCTGATCACCACCTGGTGATGAGTAGTGTCAGATGGCAGGGTAACGGCTGAGCTGACCTGGAAAGCCAACATGTGTGGCGAGGGTTTTCCGGGAACATGTGGTGGAAGAGCCTGCCCAGACCGTGCATCCAAGTGATTGTGTCCATTGTTGACTGTCTTGTTTTCTGTTACACTCTATTTACCCCTTCATGTCTACTTTACCAAAATATAAATCACTTCAAACCACTTGACTTGAGCTCACCGAACCCTTCCTTATTGCATCACAAACATATAAAAATGTTTGCAGTTCTCATTGTTACACTCGTGTTGCAACCCACCAAAATTCCAACTTGTCCTTGTGGCTGCCCAAACATAGGGATTGTCTTACCTGTCCCTCTACAAACACCATGTCACCAAAGTGTCTGTGCAGAGACACTCTGAAACAAAATGTGCTCCTGGATTTCTGGAGTCTGAGAGAGGAGCATCACCTGGCCTTTATTTCGTCAGTGAGCTCAGCATGGACGCTACAGCCTGCTTGAGGAGGAACCTTCATCTTCTTATTCAGAGGACATGCAATGAGAGCAAACTTGTTATGTGTCGACGCGGGTTGAGGAGCGGACCTGCGTCTGACGGAACCCAGCGCTAAAATAACCAGAAAGCGGTTCCAATAACAAAAACAATTTATTTATTCACCCTCTGGTGCATAATAAAGTGTAAAAACTAAAATAGCGTCATTCTGGTGGAGTGAAGGCTGACACGCTCTCCAGCGCCCAAAAGGATCGAAGCCCGGCGCTTCTGGACTCACAATTACCGCCAAACACCCCGCAGGTGGACACGACAAACCGACTCTCTGCGAAGGATAGAAGAGGTGAGGTAAGTCAGCAGTTACAACTAATATCCTTCAAAAGACACACACCATCAGCAGCACATTCAGGTCTGTATTTTAAGCTTTATGCAAATGAGCAGCTTCTCACAACAGGTGGAGGATCACTTGTCTGCACGCCACAGCAGTGAGAAGCAAGCTGCACAATTCTCATCACAATTCAAATATACTGCGTAACAAAATACCAAGTTACTATCAACAAGTAGTCAAACAATTAATCACCTCTGATGTGTGCTGACAGCATGTGTCCCTCACCCTTCCTGCTTCACAGGCTCGATGTGTCAAACCCAGGCGCGGTCCTCAGCGTCTCACAAACGAACATCACAAGGTCGAGTTCCCGGCAATTCTGCTTGAATCACACATGGCTTAAATGCAGAACGCCATCTAATTATCTGCTTCAGCTGAAAGTCTTTAAGGTTGCACGTGAGCACCATTCACAGGTGCTGCACATGATGTTGATGAGAGTGAAGGACTCTTCAGCCAGCACCTTCTCCACAGACAAATCAGTTTTCATGCCACCTGGAGCGCAAAGAAAAGAAAAGAACACCAAAATGTCCAGCCACACCCCCCAACACACAACAAAACTCTCTTTTTCCTGCACAGAGATAGTGTCATATTCACATCTGGAACCTGACCAGCATCACCATAGTCCAATGTGTTGGCCAAAGAACAGCTATACTGGAGCAGCTGGGAATTAAGGACCTTGCTGAAGGTTGCCTTGGTGAAGATAATTAAGATTGTACAACTGCAGTTTTTTTCACCCACATTTGTTTGCTCGGTTTTGAGATTCAACCAGGCTTTTGTTCTTTGGACAAAGGTCTGCTCCTCTACATTGTTTTTTCTAAGGTATTACTGTAATTTTGCCATCAGTCATTAGATGTAAAATCTGTGCTTGCATGTAAATAGCCATCATCTTAGGTATTTTTTTATTTTTGTCATGATGGGTGGGTGCCAGGCACCCGAAGAGGTAGGACCCGCAATGTAGACTCCCAGACAAGGCTTAGGTGTAAAAGAAATCATGATCTTTAATTCAGGCTCAGGCTCAGGTTCGGTACACAGGTGATCAGTCAGCATATCAGAAGCATAAACAGGGTCAGGCATAAACACAGTCATGGTTAAGCAGGGCTCGAAGCCACAAGCAGACACAGACATCAGTGATGAGGCAAAAGGCGCAGTCAAAAATACAAAACAGGATCTGGATACACGGCAAAGCAAAAAACAGGACTGGACACAGAGCTGGTGAATGAACAAAGACAACAAACGAGCAGGGGTGTGGTGGCTGGGAGGAGATTAAATAAGACAGGAGTTAACAAGGTGCATTTGAGGAACAATCTAGAAAGGGGTGTGGCTAGTGAACGAAGATTTAACACTGTGCAAGATGGGCAGGAAGAGAGTGCACAAAGTGAAGTGATGTAGGATGCGAAGGTACGTGAGCAGGTGCCAAGAGTGAGAATGAAAGAAAACAGAGCGGACAGAATCAAAGTGTGAGACGGGAAAAATGGAGCATAAATACTTAAGCAAAACTAAACTGGTGACAATAGTGACAACAGCAAAATAAACTAGTCATAACCTAATGAAAACTAGATGAGAATAAATCGAGAGAAATACTAAACCTAAAATAAACAGAAACTGACTAAGAAAACAAGGTGGTTAAGCAATCCACAAGAAAAGGAGTGACTAAACAATAACAGAAAACAAAACCTGACATTAAAGCACAACAAATATTACAAATTAGATAAATGAACAAGTGATAAATAAATAAGTGATAAATTAATGAACAATAAATTAAAACACGACTGACTGAAGAAAACTAGAACATAAAGCCCAAAGTAAAAAGTAAGAAAGAAAACAAAGAGACAAAGCATAATGGAACTTAGAATAAACACATAATGTAAACAAGCAACTAATAAATCAAAGTGGGAACAGAAGGTGAGAAACAGAAAGAGGCAAAAATAGAATCAAAGCCCTGATCAGGGTGAAAACATGACAATGTTTATTATCCAAGGCCATAAAATATGGGCATCGGGTAGGGCAAAGGCTTTGCATCCATCTGACTGGCAGCTGCTGCTTCCAGACTTCTAACATGAAGCAAAAACTTTGACCACATTACACCCATTTTGGCATCTCTTCACTGGCTTCCTGTCCCTGTAAGATCAGATTTTAAGGTTCTGTTACTAACTGATAAAATTACTGAGGGTCACCGAGCTTTCTCTTATTGTGCCCCTGTTCTGTGGAATGATCTCCCTGCATCAATAACAGTCAGATTCTATAGAGACTTAAGTCCAGACTTAAGAAGCAATTATTTTCCCTTTCGGATTGGCATAGTATGTTACTATGCTTTTTACTCTTAACTGTATTGAAGGTCTGGGTCTTTTAGTGAAGCTTAAGGCTAGTGACCGGTGATCATCTTAGTATTTTTTCTGGTTTTCTTGTTTCTAAATGCTGATAAATTATACTGTATTTCTTGTCTTTCTGCAACCTGATTCTGTTTTTTCAAAATGGGTGTAATGTGGCCAAACTTTATGCTTCATGTCAAAAGTCTGCTAGCAGCATTTTGAACCAATTGGAGACCCCTAAGGCTGGACTGCAGTAAACCAGAAAATAGAAGATTGCAGTTGTCCAATCTAGAAGAGATGAACGCATGGATCAGGGTCTCAGCATCAGCCATAGACTGATGGGACAAATCTTCGCTATATTTCGCAGATGCAAGAAAGCAGTCCTCATAATATCTCTAACGTGGAGGTCAAAGGGCAATGTAGGATCAAAAATTACCCCAAGGTTCCTCACTTTGTCAGTATGATGTATGACACACGAGCCTAGGCTAAGCGTTAGCTGGACAAATTGATGCAGATGTCTCACTGGACCAAGAACCATCATTTCAGTCTCATCAGAGTTTAAAAGTAGGAAGTTTCTAGACATCCAACTTCTCACTGTTGTAAGGCAATCTTCTAACAACTTTATGTGGATGAGATTACCAGCAGTTATAAGCATGTATAACTGAGTATCATCAGCACAGCAATGAAAGGTAATCCCACAACACCACAATATGTGTCCAAGGAGTGCTATATAAAGGGAGAAAAGCAGGGAGCCTAAGACAGACCCCTGTGGAACCCCAAATTCCATGTCACTATGGGTATAGGTAATATTACTGTAGTCCCACGACACAGTGAGAACGACTGGTCAAGTATGATGTCAGCCATGCAAGGGCACTCCCAGGAATCCCAAAATGAATTTCCAGCCTATCAAGTAGAATATCATGATCCACTGTATCAAATGTAGCACTGCGATCTAACAGCAACAGAACCGTAGTGTTGTGTGGGCCGCCAGAAGAGGTACTGCTGGCCCACCACCAAAGGGCGCACTGCCTGAAGTGCGGGCTTCAGGCACGAGAGGGCGCTGCCGCCATGGACACAGCCGGGAGTGACAGCTGTCACTCATTAATTCCTGACAGCTGTCACACATTCTTCATCATCACACTCCATAAAGACCAGACGTCATCTCCACCTCATTGCCGAGATATCGTACTTCATTGTAGGTAATATCCTCAGCCTTTTTGTGTTTATCTGTAATCTGTACATTGTGAGTGTTTGCAGGCGTACCGGTTCCTTGTTTTGTGGAAGCTGAGTGAGTGCAGGACGGCACTCTTTTTCTCTGAGGGATCACTGCAAACACATCAGCATATTGAGTGAGAGGTGGAGGTGGCATTCCCACCGTTATTGTTACTGGGTGTACACACACCCACACTTGACTGTCTTTGTTCTCGCCAGCAGTACCAGATCCGACAGTCGGGGACGGTGATCACCTGGGAATTCGGGACTTGGCGGCTCCAGTATTCTCTGGGTTCGGTGGCGGAGGAAATCGTGTGGTTCCGGTTCATCTCAGGACAGACATCTTCTATCCTCGAGCCTGCCCACACGTCACCTTTGTAATTTGACTGTAATTATATTCTGAGCTTGTCTGTATATTCGTTGTGCACGTTTCACAACATTAAATTGTTACTTTTTGGCTCATCTATTGGCCGTTCATTTGCGCCCCCTGTTGTGGGTCTGTGTCACTACACTTTCACAACACGTAGTGGTATCCGAATCCACTGTAAGCAGATGATCATTCACCACTTTAGTGAGAGCCGTCTCTGTGGAATGATATTTTCTAAAAGCAGACTGCAGTGGCTCAAAGAGATTATTCTCAGTAAGGTGGTCCATGAGCTGATTTGAAACCACCTTTTCCAGAATTTTAGAGCAAAATGATAGATTTGATATCAGCCTATAGTTTTTCAATACACTAGGGTCAAGATTAGGTTTCTTATGTAATGGTTTAATCACTGCAGATTTGCAACATTTAGGAACAGATCCAGAAGTTAATGAGAGATTAATAATTTCCAGCACAGCCGGCCAAGAGTGGGCCACAGGTCCTTAAACAGTTTTGTTGGTATAGGATCAAATAAACAGGTTGTGCTTTTTGTTGATGTTACACGTTTCATCAGCATGCCTAGTGAGATACTCTCAAATTCTGTAAATCCAGGTAATACCTCAGTAATGGTGCCCACCTCAATAGCAGGGTGTAGTGGCTGGGGTAAGGCATGCTGGGATATGTTTAACCTAATGTCTTCTATTCTCGAAGTAATCCAAGAAATCTTGTGCTGTACAAGGAGAGCGACTTATAGGTGGTTGTCCATGAATAAGTGTTGCCACCATGTCAAACAAGAACTTTGAGTTATGCTTGTTTTTGTTGATCAAATCAGAGTAGTAAGTCCGCTAGTAGTACGTTCTCCAGACCTGAACTCAATAGAAAATCTTTGGAGGGAGCTGAAACTCCAAAACTGAAAGATTTGGAAAAGATCTATGTGGAGGAGTGGACCAAAATCCCTGCTGCAGTGTGTGAAAACTTGGTCAAGAACTACAGGAAACGTTTGACCTCTGTAACTGCAAACAAATGCTACTGTTCCAAATATTAACAGTGATTTTCACAGGTGTTCAAATACTTATTTGCAGCAGTAATAGACAAATAAATTATTAAAAATATCATACATTGTGATTTCCGGACTTTTTTTTTTTAGATTCTGTCTCTCACAGTGGACATGCACCTAAGATGAAAATTTCAGACCCCTCCATGATTTCTAAGTGGGAGAACCTGCAAAACCACAGGGTGTTCAAATACTTATTTTCCTCACTGTGTGTATATATATATATGTATAAAACATGCTAAAATACCCTAAGCCATATGAGCATTGTCTTCTTTATAACTTGCAGTTGTATTGTCTGATGTACAATTTGCACATATTCAATCAAGTCCCTCTATTTTGTCATGTGATTATTTCACAAGGACCACAATGGAAATAAGCATTTATACTTTATTGTGTTATGAATATATCCTTGATTTTTTTTTCACCTCAGTATGTTTCTAATGATGCAGCAGAATAATCTTCATCAATCAATCTACCATAAACAATATTTTATTTTTGTTTTAATGGCCTCTGGAGGAGAGCGTGTGTGTGCACATACATGAGCTTTTGACAAGAGCAGAAGATAGCCTTGAGTTAGCGTAATTTACCGTGCACGCTAACATCCGCACAATGTCTTGTAAGTCACTCCAAAGGTGTTTTTAGGTTCCAGAAAACAGCGTTTTCAGTTGTAGAAGTGTTTATTTCTTGATCGCTTTTACATAATATATGAGAATCATGTTATATTTACACATAAACAAAGCAGTTTTGGAGCATGAGAGAGACCAGCAAGTGACGTCACGGTGCCACTCTACTCTGATTGGGTGTCACCCCTGTCCCTCAGAAATAGCAAAAATAAACAAACCAAAAAAAACCCCCCAAAAAACCCAACAGATTTGCATGATTCATAGCATAAAAATATAAAACAGAATGTGATGTCTTAACCTCTTAAAATACCTCTTAAAATAGGTCAAGCTTAACCACTTTTGAACTTGTCCAAGGACTGTGTCCCAAGACTGTTCCCTGTGAATTTGAAGACTGTGGCAGGAACAGGACTGGACTTATGCTGAGCACAGACAGACAGACAGATTTTCAATTTAATTTAAATTTATTTTAATTTATATAGCACTAAATCACAACAAAGTTGCCTCAAGGTGCTTCACGCAAGTAAGGTCTAAACTTACGAACCACCAGAGCAAGAACACAGGTGACAGTGGTAAGAAAAACTCCCTTTGATGACTTGAGGAAGAAACCTCAAGCAGACCAGACTGAAAGGGGTGACCCTCTGCTTGGGCCATGCTACAGACAAAAAAGAAAATACAGGAAATACAGGAAAACACCCACACCCATCTCTGGGTGGAGCTGCACCTTAAACAGAGAAAAAAACAAAACAGAATCAGTGCAGAAAGACAACAAATACAGTATAATTTAATCAGGACTACTTTGTGTCCTTAGGGTGAATAAGAAGTCTGCGGTTCACAATTCTGTGGAATGATCTCCCTGCATCAATAAAACAGTCAGATTCTGTGGAGACTTTCAAGTGCAGACTTAAGACGCACTTATTTTCCTTTTCGTATGGTTAGCATACTGGTATAGTTTTGTTTTACGCTTTTCACTCTTTTAATTCATTTTATTAGTAAACGGAGTGTGGCGCGGCCTCAACTTTACCTCAATTCTGGGTCTTTTAGTGAAGCTTAGGGCTAGTGGCTGGCGATCACCTTAGTATTTCTTCTGTTTTTCTTATTGTTTAATGCTGACAAATTATACTGTATTTCTTGTCTTTCTGATACCTGATTCTGTTTTTTTCTCTCTGTTTAAGGTGCAGCTCCATCCAGAGATGGATGTGGTATTCGTGCTGGAGACCCTCCTGTCCTGTGCACCAACAGCTTTTCCTGTATATTCGTTTTGTGACTTGTTCTGTAATTTGTGCCTGTATCATGGCCCAAGCAGAGGGTCACCCCTTTGAGTCTGGTCTGCTTGAGGTTTCTTCCTCAGAGTGAGTTTTTCCTTACCACTGTTGCTCTGGGGATTAGTAAGGTTAGACCTTACTTGTGTGAAGCACCTTGAGGCAACTGTGTTGTGATTTTGGGCTATATAAAAGAAAATAAATTGAAATTGAAAAAATATATAATTTAATAACACACAGTCACCTTGGTTCAGTGATTACTTGTGTAGCCTCAAACACATGACTAGACGTCTATAACAGAAATGGCGTAATTCAAAATTATAAGTATTCCACCTTGCGTGCCATGATGCTATCTTAGACTATAAGCATGCATTACTGGCTACAAAGCGGACCTTCTTACTCTGATTTGATAAAAAAACAAAAAACAGCATAACTCAAAGTTCTTGTTTGACACGGTGGCAACACTTATTCATGGACAACCACCTATAAGTCGCTCTCCTTGTACAGCACAAGATTTCTTGGACTATTTCGAGAATAGAAGACATTAGCTTAAACATATCCCAGCATGCCTTAACCCAGCCACTACACCCTGCTATTGAGGTGGGCGCCACTACTGAGGTATTACCTAGATTTACAGAATTTGAGAGAGAGCTGGACATAGCACTTTTGTGGCACATTCCACTGTTACAGGAGATTTTGTAATGAAAGACGTGCGGAGGATTTCGCGCGTCAGCACGGAGCCGCTAATGGCGCGCAACAAAAAAAACACCCCCGTGTTGGAAACCAATCAGAATATTCAGATGGCTTTCGATGGCTTTTCAGTCGAGTGAGTATCCGAGAAATTGTGTAACAGCTGGACATGCCACAACATGTCCTGTGAGACTTCCAACAGGTGTGGAAGGAGTTCGGAGCAACCATGGAGATGAACTTTCAGTCTGCATCAAGGTGCTTCTGGCGGACCGTGAGGCACCTCAGGAGGGGAACCATCCAAGCTGTCTACAGTAAGGATGGACTCTGCTGACTCTGTTGACCTCAACTGAGTCTGTAATCTGGCACTGTAATGAACACTTTGAGGAACTCCTGTATCAGACTCGATTGCACTATATAGTAGGGGCAGAGCTGGAACCTGATGGAGGATTATCATCAATTTCCCTGGTGGAAGTCACTGACGGAGTCAAACAACTCTGCAGTGGCAAGGCCCCGGGGGTTAATGAGATCTGTCCAGAAATGCTGAAGGCTCTGGGTGTAGAGGGACTGTCTTGAATGAGACGTCTCTTCAACACTCCGTGGAGGTCTGGGACAGTGGCTAAGGAGTAGCAAACTGGGGTGGTGGTTCACATATTTTAGAAGGGGGACCAGAGAGTGTGTGCCAACTATAGGGGCATCACACTACTCAACCTCCCTGGTAAAGTCTAATCCAGGGTGCTGGAAAGGAGGATTCAGCCGATAGTCGAACCTGTGATTAAAGAGGAACAATGTGGGTTCTGTCCTGATTGTGGAACAATTGACCAGCTCTTCAATCTCACAAGGATCCTGGAGGGTCCTGGGAGTATGCCCATCCATTCTACATATGTTTTGGGGACTTGGGGAAGGCTTATTATCGGGTAGCCTGGGAGATACTGTGGGAGGTGCTGCAGGAGTATGGAGTGAAGGGATCCCTTCTCAGGCCAATCCAACCTCTGTACTCACAAAGTGAGAGCTGTGTTTGGGTGCTCTGCAGTAAGTCGGACTCATTTCTGGTGGAAGTTGGCCTCCGCCAGGGCTGCGCCTTGTCACCAATCCTGTTTGTGATATTCATGGACAGGATATCAAGGCGTAGTCGGGGGGAGGAGGGTTTGCAGTTTGGTGGGATCAGGGTCTCATCACTGCTTTTTGCAGATAATGTGGTCCTGTTGGCTTCATCGGCCGATGACCTCCAACACTCACTGGATCGGTTCGAAGCAGAGTGTGAAGCATCGGGGAGGAGGATCAGCACATCTAAATCTGAGGCCATGGTTCTCAGCAGAAAACTGATGGATTGCCTACTACAGGTAGGGAATATGATCTTGCCCCAAGTGAAGGAGTTCAAGTACCTTGGGGTCTTGTTCATGAGTGAGGGGACAATGGGGTGTGAGACTGGCCAGGAATCTGCACAGCAGGGGTGGTGTTGCATTCGCTCTACCATACTGTTGTGACAAAAAGGGAGCTGAGCCAAAAGGCACCTCCCTAGGGAGGTGTTCCTGGGGCGTCCATCTGGGAGGAGACCCTGGGGAAGACCCAGGACTAGATGGAGAGATTATATCTCCACACTGGCCTGGCAACACCTCGCGATCCCCCGGTCAGAGGTGGTCAGTGTGGCATGGGAAAGGGAAGTCTGGGGTCCCCTGCTCGAGCTGTTGCTCCCACGACCCAATCATGTATAAGTAGTTGAAGATGAGTGATGAGTGACAAAACTTGGCCTCTGTGTGCGTGTGTATGTATTCAATCACACAAAGACCGGGTAGAGCTTACATTTGGTATGCTTATGTTCTTTGGGTCAAGGATCAACGTTGAGGCTGTGAGGCTGGGATTTGAACAGAGGATCCTCTGGTCCGCCTCACCAGTGTCACATTGCGGTGTAACAACATCCATGATCCTGTGTACAGGAGACCTCAGACACTTTCGGGAAGAGATAAAGGAGGAGTGAGGACGGGCTTGAGGAAGTAATTGTTTAGATGGACCCCATCATTGCTGCTAAGCGAGCAACTCTTCTCATGTATAAAAGAGAGCCCTCAGAGAAAACTCTCACTGCTCTACTTGCAGCCTGGAGAAATACCCAGCAGGCAGCCCAGAGATGCACCAGTCTGTACTGGCTAGAGCTGTGTCAGGACATTCAGACATCAGCTGACTGTGGCAATGTTTGTGCCATGTACAATGACATTGAGAAAGCTTTTGGACCAAGTGCCATCAAGATTGCTCCCCTCAAGTCTGCCTCTGGGCAAGCCCTGACTGACTGCAACCAACAGATGGAGAGGTAGACGGAGCACTACCAGCAGTTGTACTCCAGGGAGAACATCATCACGCTGTATAAGAACAAAGGGGACTGCAGCAGACTGCAACAATTATCACGGCATCTCACTTCTCAGCAGCATTGACAAAGACTTTGTCCATGTTGTCCACACCAGGCTGCAGCTCCTCATAGAGCAGGTGCACCCACAGTCCCAGTGTGGCTTCAGAGCCACCAGGGGGACCAGCAACATGGTGTTCTCCCTAAGGCAGCTGCAGGAGAAATGCCGGGAGCAGAGACAACCCCTGCTTATGACATTCATTGACTTGACCAATGCGTTTGACCTGGTGAGTTGAGAAGGACTCTTCGCTCTCCTGCACGGGATTAGAAGTGCCTTCAAGATCCTGAGGGTGATCATGTCCTTCCACAAGAACATGAGCGGTATGGTTCAGTACGATGGATCGTCCTCCCAATCGTGAGCGGTGTGAAGCAGGAGTGTGTCCTTGCCCTGACCCACCTTGGTGTGTTCTTCTCCCCGCTGCCGCTGTATGCCTTCCAACAATCCTAAGACGGCATCTCCACAACAGGAGCGACGGGGGCTTCATCAACCTCGCACGCCTCCGAGCAAAGGCAAAGATGCGAAAGGTGCTTATTAGGGAGACTGTTTGCAGATGATGCTGCCCTCACCGCCCACACAGAGGAAGCGCTACAGAGACTGATCACTCGCTTTGCGGATGCCTACAGTGAGTTTAGGCTTACGATAAGCCTAAAGAAAACCCAGGTCATGGGCCAGGAAGTTAGCAGTGATCCCTGCATTTCCATCACAGACCACACCCTGGAAGTGGTGGAGCGGTTTGCCTACCTGGGCTCCACTATCTCCAGCAATCTCTCCCTCAATGCCAAACTGAACATGAGGATTGACAAGGCAGCAACACCAATAGCCCACCTGATGAAAAGGATAAACACATTCACGCACAGACACACACACACAGGATACACACACACACACATGCACATACATACATACACAAATCACATGAAAATTATGAAGTCGCTTCCATCCCACATGACTGACTTTGTTTTCCCAAATTTTTCGACCCGACATTTTCAGCGAACAAATAAATACATAAATTACATATACATGCAGATAGCTTAACAGTGAATGTGAATTTGGCCCCAAGTTGGCACCACAAGTCATGTAACCATTTTCTTTAGCTCATCATGTTGCTTCTCTCTGTATAAAAGGACTCTCCCCCCATGCCCCCTCTCTTTTCTTCTTCTCACTGCTTCTGTGCACCTTCCCAGCAAGCAGGGGCACCTGCAGCTGCAGGGTGTGCCAATTTGCCAATTCCCCACAAAGTGATATGAAAAAATGCAGATGATTTTTTTAAGGTGCTCGTGCCGCGCCCCCATGTGTCCTGAAAATTGTCGCTCCGGGCGGCTTGCCGATTCGCCCTTTCCAAAAACTGCTACTGCCTAGGTCCTATTTAAGTGCATTTGCATACTTAAATAGGGACATGGAAAAAGAGGAGTTCATCTACATGTATGCTCAACTCGACATTCAGTGGGATGTACAAATGGAACATGCTTGGATCCATGTGTACACACACTTTGATACATCTGGATATTTTTGTGCTTATGCCAGTTTCTGGGTTTTAGGTAATGCCATGCTTCAGTAGGAAATCCAAGCAAGTTTCTGTACATGATGCCCAAGGCAATGAGGTGTTTCAGTCTGCATATCCAGGGTTTCACATATCTACTTGGTGGTTGAATTTGACATTTCTTTAATAGCAAAACAAAGTTTGATTTGTGCCAAAAGCATTTGCACCACATGACCGTATGTTATAGACTGTTTGGATAAGGCCTTAATTCTTTGTTAAGCAGCCTTGTGGAATTTATGTTTATTTTATTTATATTGTGAAATACTGATTCTGGGCAACTACCCCTGGGTCAATAATAATAATAATAATAATAATAATAACTAGTTTCCAATTCCACAAATTTTTGCCTTTGAAAACAATTTCAAGGTCAAAGACATGTTACACATGGGTTTTCGTAAGCTAAAATGCAACACAAAATATAGATCAGAAGGGCTCTCCAATGTTAAAAAGGGCCTCTTGTAATAATGGTATCATTTTAAGTGGTAGTTATTTTCAAAATTCACCAGGCTTGGCTTCCTGGAAACAGGAGCATTCCAGCAGGAGCTGCTGATCGGTCAGGTCAAGGTCAAGCTGGTATGGCAAGGTCAAGCCCGAATGTAATCAGAGCTATTAACTGCACACATGTTGCTATAAAGGCACCATCACATGATGATTTAGTTTTTGTTAATATGAAACATTTTTCATTCTGTCAATGTTCAAATCATATGTGATGTGCAAATGCATCTAACTAACATGGTCGCTGGGTGACCTGGTTCAGTGCATGACTCATTCATCCTGACTAACAGTGTGGTTGGGGCAGCCCAGTCTCATGCTTTTTTGGTTGGCGGTTGGCTGGTGGTTGGCTCTCACTGTGGTATTGTATCACTTCCTGTTCCGGAGCACAGCAGTGTTTTGCTGTATCTGTTAGCTGTTTATTCTGCGTAGTTTGATTGATCTAGATAACAAGATAATGATTTGTTTCACAGTGTAATCTTCACATGCCTTAACTAAAGCACTCCCTCTGCTGAATCACCTCTAAATTATTTACACATTATTCACTTTGTGTGTTTTTAGGAATCCGCTAGCTTACTGCAGCTACTAGCTCTTAGCTGGTTTAGCATGGCGGCTTCTCCTGTCTCTCCCGCACTTTGCTGCTCTCGGTGTGAAATGTTTAGTTATTCCTCAGCCTCCTTTAGCAGTAATGGTACTTGTAATAAGTGTAGCTTATTCGTAGCTTTGGAGGCCAGGCTGGGTGAATTGGAGACTCGGCTCCGCACAGTGGAAAATCCTACAGCTAGCCAGGCCCCTGTAGTCGGTGCGGACCAAGGTAGCTTAGCCGCCGTTAGTTCCCCTCCAGCAGATCCCGAGCAGCCGGGAAAGCAGGCCGACTGGGTAACTGTGAGGAGGAAGCGTAGTCCTAAACAGAAGCCCCGTGTACACTCTGTATGCAGAGTTGTAGTCTTACACACCTCTCTGCAGCTTCTCTCCCCCTGCCATCCCCTCATTACCCCATCACCGTAGAGATGGTGCCTGCTCCCAGACCACCAATAACCAGCAAAAATGTATTTAAGCATAAAAATTCAAAAAGAAAAAATAATATAGCACCTTCAACTGCACCACAGACTAAAACAGTTAAATGTGGTCTATTAAACATGAGATCTCTCTCTTCTAAGTCCCTGTTAGTAAATGATATAATAATTGATCAACATATTGATTTATTCTGCCTTACAGAAACCTGGTTACAGCAGGATGAATATGTTAGTTTAAATGAGTCAACACCCCCGAGTCACACTAACTGCCAGAACGCTTGTAGCACAGGCCGAGGCGGAGGATTATCAGCAATCTTCCACTCCAGCTTATTAATTAATCAAAAACCCAGACAGAGCTTTAATTCATTTGAAAGCTTGACTCTTAGTCTTGTCCATCCAAATTGGAAGTCCCAAAAACCAGTTTTATTTGTTGCTATCTATCGTCCACCTGGTCGTTACTGTGAGTTTCTCTGTGAATTTTCGGACCTTTTGTCTGACTTAGTGCTTAGCTCAGATAAGATAATTATAGTGGGCGATTTTAACATCCTCACAGATGCTGAGAATGACAGTCTCAACACTGCATTTAATCTATTGTTAGACTCGATTAGCTTTACTCAAAATGTAAATGAGTCCACCCACCACTTTAATCATACCTTAGATCTTGTTCTGACTTATGGTATGGAAATTGAAGACTTAACAGTACTCCCTGAAAACCCCCTTCTGTCTGATCATTTCTTAATAACATTTACATTTACTCTGATGGACTACCCAGCAGTGGGGAATAAGTTTCATTACAGTAGAAGTCTTTCAGAAAGCGCTGTAACTAGGTTTAAGGATATGATTCCTTCTTTATGTTCTCCAATGCCATATACCAACACAGTGCAGAGTAGCTACCTAAACTCTGTAAGTGAGATAGAGTATCTCATCAGTAGTTTTACATCCTCATTGAGGACAACTTTGGATGCTGTAGCTCCTCTGAAAAAGAGAGCCTTAAATCAGAAGTGCCTGACTCCGTGGTATAACTCACAAACTCACAGCTTAAAGCAGATAACCCGTAAGTTGGAGAGGAAATGGTATCTCACTAATTTAGAAGATCTTCACTTAGCCTGGAAAAAAAGTCTGTTGCTCTAGAAAAAAGCCCTCCGTAAAGCCAGGACATCTTACTACTCATCACTAATTGAAGAAAATAAGAACAAACCCAGGTTTCTTTTCAGCACTGTAGCCAGGCTGACAAAGAGTCAGAGCTCTATTGAACCGAGTATTCCTTTAACTTTAACTAGTAATGACTTCATGACTTTCTTTGCTAATAAAATTTTAACTATTAGAGAAAAAATTACTCATAACCATCCCAAAGACATATCGTTATCTTTGGCTGCTTTCAGTGATGCCGGTATTTGGTTAGACTCTTTCTCTCCGATTGTTCTGAGTTATTTTCATTAGTTACTTCATCCAAACCATCAACATGTCTATTAGACCCCATTCCTACCAGGCTGCTCAAGGAAGCCCTACCATTAATTAATGCTTCGATCTTAAATATGGTCAATCTATCTTTATTAGTTGGCTATGTACCACAGGCTTTTAAGGTGGCAGTATTTAAACCATTACTTAAAAAGCCATCACTTGACCCAGCTATCTTAGCTAATTATAGGCCAATCTCCAACCTTCCTTTTCTCTCAAAAATTCTTGAAAGGGTAGTTGTAAAACAGCTAACTGATCATCTGCAGAGGAATGGTCTATTTGAAGAGTTTCAGTCAGGTTTCAGAATTCATCATGGTACAGAAACAGCATTAGTGAAGGTTACAAATGATCTTCTTATGGCCTCAGACAGTGGACTCATCTCTGTGCTTGTTTTGTTAGACCTCAGTGCTGCTTTTGTTACTGTTGACCATACAATTTTATTGCAGAGATTAGAGCATGCCATAGGTATTAAAGGCACTGCGCTGTGGTGGTTTGAATCATATTTATCTAATAGATTACAATTTGTTCATGTAAATGGGGAATCTTCTTCACAGACTAAGGTTAATTATGGAGTTCCACAAGGTTCTGTGCTAGGACCAATTTTATTCACTTTATACATGCTTCCCTTAGACAGTATTATAAGACAGCATTGCTTAAATTTTCATTGTTACGCAGATGATACCCAGCTTTATCTATCAATGAAGCCAGAGGACACACACCAATTAGCTAAACTGCAGGATTGTCTTACAGACATAAAGACATGGATGACCTCTAATTTCCTGCTTTTAAACTCAGATAAAACTGAAGTTATTGTACTTGGCCCCACAAATCTTAGAAACATGGTGTCTAACCAGATCCTTACTCTGGATGGCATTACCCTGACCTCTAGTAATACTGTGAGAAATCTTGGAGTCATTTTTGATCAGGATATGTCATTCAATGCGCATATTAAACAAATATGTAGGATTGCTTTTTTGCATTTGCGCAATATCTCTAAAATTAGAAAGGTCTTGTCTCAGAGTGATGCTGAAAAACTAATTCATGCATTTATTTCCTCTAGGCTGGACTATTGTAATTCATTATTATCAGGTTGTCCTAAAAGTTCCCTGAAAAGCCTTCAGTTAATTCAAAATGCTGCAGCTAGAGTACTGACAGGGACTAGAAGGAGAGAGCATATCTCACCCATATTGGCCTCTCTTCATTGGCTTCCTGTTAATTCTAGAATATAATTTAAAATTCTTCTTCTTACTTATAAGGTTTTGAATAATCAGGTCCCATCTTATCTTAGGGACCTCATAGTACCATATCACCCCAATAGAGCACTTCGCTCTCAGACTGCAAGCTTACTTGTAGTTCCTAGGGTTTTTAAGAGTAGAATGGGAGGCAGAGCCTTCAGCTTTCAGGCTCCTCTCCTCTGGAACCAGCTCCCAATTCGGATCAGGGAGACAGACACCCTCTCTACTTTTAAGATTAGGCTTAAAACTTTCCTTTTTGCTAAAGTTTATAGTTAGGGCTGGATCAGGTGACCCTGAACCTGTTGTGTGGGCTGCCAGAAGAGGAGGTACTGCTGGCCCACCACCAGAGGGCGCCCTGCCTGAAGTGCGGGCTTCAGGCACGAGAGTGTGCTGCCGCCACGGACATAGCCGAGGGTGACAGCTGTCACTCATTATCTCATGACAGCTGTCACCCATCTACACTTCATCATGCTACTGCATAAAACCCGGACATCATCTCCACCTCGTTGCCGAGATATCTTCGACCTGTGAAGGTAAACTGCTCAGCCGTTTGTTTTGTCTTTCACAGACAGTTTTTGCTTTTGTGTTGTTTGCAGTCGGTTCTGTGAGTGCTTGCAGCTGGAGGCTGGGTTTGTGGTACGTGGAGGGCTGACGTCTTCGCTCCCTACGCCAAACTTTGATAAGTACTCACTAACACTGCACGTGCCAGGGTTCTGGATTTGAGGTGGAAGTGGAATCTCCACCTTTGGTGCTACTGGGTGTACACACACCCACATCTCATTGTTTCTGCTCCTCGCCAGCAGTACCAGATCTGACATTCTGGGACGGTGGCCACCTGGGGACTCGGGACTTGGCGGCTCCAGTATTCTCCAGGTTCGGTGGCGGAGGAAATTGTGTGGTTCCGGTTCTTCTCAGGACAAACGTCTTCTATCCTCGAGCCTGCCCACATGTCACCTTTGTGATTGACTGTTTGCAAAATTTTATATTCCTCTGTATTGTGGTTGTGCTCATTCACGACAGTAAAGTGTTCATATTCGACTCTTTCATTGTCTGTTCATTTACGCCCCCTGTTGTGGGTCCGTGTCACTACACTTTCCCAACAGGATATCTCGGCCAACGTCATGGATCCCGAGGCGCGTCACCCATCTATTGAACAGCCAATGGAAGAGCAGGGTGCACAGGCATCTGCAGGAGGCGTGATTGGTGAGTTGCAGCAAATCCTCACCGCCTTTACCGCTCGGTTGGATCTGATGACAGAGCAAAACGTCATCCTTAATCGCAGGATGGAGGCTCTCACCGCACAGGTGGAAGCGCGCGCTCAGGGCGCTGCTGCGGCTCCTCCTCCTGCCGACCCAGTGCAGGATATAAATGCTCCACTGGTCGTTCAACAAACCCCCCCACCATCCCCTGAAGCATACATAAGTCCCCCAGAGCCGTACGGAGGTTGTGTGGAGACGTGTGCGGACTTTCTTATGCAGTGTTCACTCGTCTTTGCACAACGTCCCGTAATGTACACGTCTGACACCAGTAAGGTGGCTTATGTAATTAACTTGCTTCGTGGTGAGGCACGCGCTTGGGCTATGGCGCTTTGGGAGCAAAATTCACGGCTCCTTACCACTTATACTGGGTTTGTGAGGGAGTTCAGAACAGTTTTTGATCACCCTAACAGAGGAGAGACTGCTTCAACAGTGCTGCTGTCAATGAGACAGGGGTGCCGGAGCGCAGCCGAATATGCAGTCGACTTCCACGTCGCGGCTGCGAGGTCCGGCTGGAATAACGTTGCGCTCCGCACCGCCTTCATAAACGGACTGTCATCAGTCCTGAAGGAGCACCTGGTAGCGAAGGAAGAACCGCGGGATTTAGATGGGCTTATTGATCTCGTTATACGGTTAGACAATCGGTTGGAGGAACGCCGTCGGGAGCGAGACGAAGGACGTGGCCGGGCACGCGCCGTCCCTCTTCCTTCCAGGTCCAAAAAGGTTCCGCCCTCCCCACGCTCCACAGCCTCAACGCTCCGTGTGGCTACAGCTCCCCCTGCTGACGAAGCTATGGACACGAGCAGGGCCACATTTAGGCCACCTAACAGACAGAGGAGGCTGGCCCGCAGGGAGTGCTTTGTCTGCAGCTCGAGTGAGCATCTGCAGAGAGACTGCCCCAAGCGGTTAAACACCAACGCCCGCCCTTAGAAACTGGGCTTAGGGTGGGCCAAGACATTCACGTGGGACACACACATATTTCCACACGACTCCCAGTTATAATCTTGAGCGGGGATTTAACTCTTCAAGACCCAGCACTGGTGGACACGGGGTCAGAAGGGAATCTGCTAGACAACAGATGGGCTAGGGAGGTAGGGCTCCCTCTGGTGGCATTTCCTTCGCCATTGCAGGTGCGGGCACTAGATGGCACCCTTCTCCCTTTAATCACACACAAGACACAACCTGTAACTCTGGTGGTGTCTGGAAATCATCGGGAGGAGATCGAGTTTTTTGTGACTCCTTCTACCTCCCACGTGATTTTGGGTTTCCCGTGGATGTTGAAAAACAATCCCGGATTGATTGGCCGTCTGGGGTGGTGGTTCAGTGGAGCGAAACCTGCCATCAGATGTGTTTAGGTTCTTCAGTTCCTCCCGGTTTACAGGCTAAAGAGGGGGTCAAAGTTCCTCCCAATCTGATGGCGGTGCCGGTTGAGTACCACGATCTTGCTGACGTCATCAGCAAGGATCTGGCACTCACCCTTCCCACACACGTCTGTACGATTGTGCCACTGATTTGATTCCAGGCATGGAGTTCCCGTCCAGCAGGCTGTACAACCTCTCATGACCTGAGCGTGAATTAATGGAGACCTACATCCGGGACTCATTAGCTGCTGGGCTGATCCAGAATTCCACCTCCCCGATGGGTGCAGGTTTCTTTTTTGTGGGCAAGAAAGATGGCGGACTCCGTCCATGCATTGAATACAGGGGGCTGAATGAAATCACGGTTCGTAATCGATACCCGTTGCCCTTGCTAGATTCCGTGTTCAACCCCCTGCATGGAGCCAAAATCAAAGTTGGATCTTAGGAATGCGTATCACCTGGTTCGGGTCTGGAAGGGAGACGAGTGGAAGATGGCATTTAACACCCCTGTAGGTCATTTTGAGTACCTGGTCATGCCGTTCGGCCTCACTAACGCCCCCGCGACATTCCAAGCTTTGGTTAATGATGTCTTGCGGGACTTCCTGCACCGATTCGTCTTCATATATCTGGACGATATACTCATCTTTTCTCCGGACCCTGAGACTCATGTCCAACATGTATGTCAGGTCCTGCAGCAGTCCCCGGCCCCTGCATGCCAGCCTGGGCAGGAGGTGTGGTTATCGAAGAAGGATATCCCCCTCCAAGTGGACTCCCCTAAGTTGATGGACAGGTACATCAGACCATTCAAAATCCTCAAGATCCTCAGCCCTGCCGCAGTGAAGCTCCAACTCCCAGATTCACTGCGGATCCATCCTGTTTTCCATGTGTCCAGACTGAAACCACACCACACCTCACCCCTCTGTGCTCCCGGTCCGGCGCCGCCTCCTGCCCGGATCATTGACGGGGAGCCGGCTTGGACAGTGCGCCGGCTCCTGGACGTCCATCGAATGGGCCGGGGGTTCCAGTATTTGGTGGACTGGGAGGGGTATAGACCCGAAGAACGCTCCTGGGTGAAGAGGAGCTTCATCCTGGACCCGGCCCTCCTGGCCGATTTCTACCGCCGACACCTGGATAAACCTGGTCGGGCGCCAGGAGGCGCCCGTTGAGGGGGGGGTCCTGTTGTGTGGGCCGCCAGAAGAGGAGGTACTGCTGGCCCACCACCAGAGGGCGCCCTGCCTGAAGTGCGGGCTTCAGGCATGAGAGGGCACTGCCGCCACGGACACAGCCGAGGGTGACAGCTGGCACTCATCATCTCATGACAGCTGTCACCCATCTACACTTCATCATGCTACTCCATAAAACCCGGACGTCATCTCCACCTTGTTGCCGAGATATCTTCGACCTGTGAAGGTAAACTGCTCAGCCGTTTGTTTTGTCTTTCACAGACAGTTTTTGTTTTTGTGCTGTTTGCAGTCGGTTCTGTGAGTGCTTGCAGCTGGAGGCTGGGTTTGTGCTACGTGGAGGGCTGACGTCTGGGCTCCCCACGCCAAACTTTAATAAGTACTCACTAACACTGCACGTGCCAGGGTTCTGAATTTGAGGTGGAGGTGGAATCTCCACCTTTGTTGCTACTGGGTGTACACACAACCACATCTCATTGTTTCTGCTCCTCGCCAGCAGTACCAGATCCGACATTCGGAGACGGTGGCCACCTAGGGACTCAGGACTTGGCGGCTCCAGTATTCTCCAGGTTCGGTGGCGGAGGAAATCGTGTGGTTCCGGTTCTTCTCAGGACAGACGTCTTCTATCCTCGAGCCTGCCCACACGTCACCTTTGTGATTGACTGTTTGCAAAATTTTATATTCCTCTGTATTGTGGTTGTGCTCATTCACGACAGTAAAGTGTTCATATTCGACTCTTTCATTGTCCGTTCATTTACGCCCCCTGTTGTGGGTCCGTGTCACTACACTTTCCCAACAGAACCATCCCTTAGTTATGCTGCTATAGACTTTGACTGTTGGGGTTTTTCCGTAATTATTGTATGGCTTTGCCTTACAATATAAAGCGCTTTGGGGCAACTGTTTGTTGTGATTTGGCGCTATATAAATGAAATTGATTTGATTTGATTTGATTTTTCATTCTCCTGTCATGAAATGAGTGACATTTCCATGACACATATTGTTTACTATTTTACTATTTTCTAACCCTAACCCCTTCCGCTAACCCTAACCATGACAGTTATGGTTAGCATGGAACTCGAGTAACAGTGGCCTTGGTCATCGAAATGGGTTTATGAGCCAATTATCGTAACTGGCAAGTAAATCCTCGCATTCCCTGAATACTCACTCACGTCAGATTGCACCATTTACAAGGTCCTCTAACAATGCTAATGCAGCAGCCACTGTTAGTGTCATTTTACACATCACTGTGCACATGTTTTTATATCGATCCATGTAATGCAAACACGTAGGTGTGTTAATTGTTCATCAGTGTGTCTCTGATGTGCACATCACTCTGATGACTTCATGTTTTCACACTATTAACAGTTTCCCAGAATCACCTCTATATGTCACCAGTGAGCTGTAGAAACATGCGTACGCCAGCCAGAATTTGTGTGTGACACACCACACATTTCCACGGTCATTTCACTTTTGATACATCTGAACGTTAACGTGCAGACGGACGTACACCATGTGTTTCTGCATACGCAGCCTTTGTACGTGAGGCCCCTGGACCCTGAGGACTCACGCATTACGGAATTACATGCACCAGCATCAGGATAAAATATTTTCTGTGAGAATACAACTATGATACTTTCACTTGTGTGGCGTCTCGAACCCAATCCATTTCCCGAAACCCAAAAGTACAGGGAGTCTCAAAAAAAGTGCCACAAAATCATTTGACTCTAATTCTGCAACAGCCAATCTGAATTTTTTTTTCTTTTTCAGACATCAAGATATACGTGAGGATTTTTTTTTTTTTCTGATGTAGTTTGAGACTGATACAATGAGGACGCCGCTTACAGTCGAGCAAAAAGGGAAACTGGTGGAATTCTACGTTGAGACCAAATCGATGGTGCAAACCCAGCAACAATATCAAAGTCACTTTGCAGTTAGAAAAGCTCCAGACAGAAACTCCAGACAGAAAGACAACACGGAGGATTGTATAGAAGTTTCAAACTGATAGAACTGTTCACGGCGTTAAACAAAGGGAGATCTGACCGAACCAGAGGAGCCGTGCACATAGTACTGAATGCCAAAACTCTGACAAACTGAGATGAAATTAGAAATTCCCTGAGATATGCTTCAAAATGACATATGACAGATATCAGTATCCAAAAGTGTATAGATTTTCTACGGCTTTATTTTTGTGGCACTATTTTTGGGACACCCTGTATTTCAGCTGCATCCACGTTTGGGAGATGGTGGTCAGGTGTGGCTGAACCATGTTGTGGATACCACGACATGGTTCAGCCACATGTGCTCTGCAGTCAGACAGTGATGAAAAGTCATCTTTACATGCACTTACCTATGCAGTCAGCCACCTCCTCACTCCACCCTCACTGCAGCCCGCTCATGAATTATAGCCTCGCAGCTTGAGAAGTCATTGATAGGAAGCCCAGGCAGGAGAGGAGGAGGAGGAGGAGGAGGAGGAGGAGGAGAGAAGTAAGGATGAAAAAAGAAAATCAATCGGAAGCGTCTCAATTAATCTGGCGAGTGGCGGATTGATTGCGGCCCTAAACTGGGTAAACAGGATTGTCCATTTAAGGGCCATGATCCTTTAATCATCACTTTAGCTCAAATAGACCAGGATTGCCACATCTGCTGGCCTGGACTGATGCAGATGCCAGGGCCTGGACTTTCAGCTTCACTCCCATCCGCTCTCATTCCTCCTTTTCATGTGTAACGTGCAGATAAGGCGCATGTGGCCTGAAGCACTCATGACCCAAATTACCAACATGGGACCACTGCGAATGGTCTAACCTGAACCCTGACCAGCAAAGCAAGCTGGGGCCCAGGTTTGTGGCTTTGCTGAAATGGCTGCTTGCGGGGTTGAATACAAAACATTGCATTATGGCTTGCTCAGCTAGCCATGAGGACCGTATTATACGGCTGCAGGCAAAGTGCACGGAGGAAGAAGAGGAGGAGGAAAAAGCCGAGACTCTGGCGGCGTAACATGAATTACAATGGGGGATGTTTTACGACGGGATGCAGAGTGTAGAGGACCTGAGGGTGCAAAGATGCAGCACTGAGAAGACGGCTGCGGCCAGATGAATGTTATACCTCACTCTGAACGTAGTCATCACCATACGGGAATACCGCGGCATCGCCTCCTCCTCCCCTGCTCCTTCCCTTATTGTCTGGAGTGTAAGAGTTGCCCGAGCTTCATTCTCTGGAGTCTGATTGAAGAGGCTCTCCTCTCCTCCTCACCAGTTTGATTTACTTAGGCTATCTGTGGGAATTGGGCTGGAAGCTTCCTTATTAAGAGGAGACTGTCTGAAGGGTTCCACTGACTGATTGGGCAATTGAAGGCGAGGCACGTGCGCAGAGATACAACAGTTATCTCCCACAACACACACAAATACATACAAACATCCCAGTGGTTTATGTATGAGGTGCAGCGGGCACATGTCTGTCACAATTCTCTGCAGCCAGCTTCAGCCCAGTAAACCGGACGGATCTGTCTCTATAAAAGGCCCTTAAATCGCTCCCCAGCGGTGATGCACTCACATTCAGGCTGCCGCTCCCATGCATCCTGTACACGCACCGACACACCAAACAAAACAAAGCCCAGATCAAATCCTCTGGCTCAGGACAGAGACGGCTGAAAGACAAAAACCTGCTTCGTCTACGTGATGACAGCTCATTGTTTATGTTTTAGACACACGTACGAGCTGCACACACGCTTTCCTCCTAGCGTTTTCCTCCTTCAAGTCCTTCACACAGAGAAGAGATCGGAGGAGATAAAGATGCCGTGGGGGGGCACAGAGAGACCCCTGCTTTTCTGAAGCTGCGTGGCCCTCACAGCCACGGACACGAGGCTGAGTGAACACAAAATCGAGCAAATTCCACCACACTCGCCTCATCCGAGAGCCAAAAATAAAAGCAGAGAGAAGGAAATCTGGTTATAAAGGAGGAGGGAAGCAAAAGCATTCATCAAATTAGCCGTGCACACTGACGGCTGTCTGCGCCCAGAGGCCCGTCCTCTCCCATATGTGCTGAATACATTTGCAACAAAGACAGCCCTTTAACAAAACTCCTTCTTTCCCGCTTCACACCAACACACACACGCTTCACCAGACCTGCTCCATGACCTCAATTTGCTTCAGCCTCTGTATCTGTAATAGCCCATCTGTTTCTTCCTACTTATAAGTGAACTGCCGCCGTCCAGCTCTAATATCATTACTGTTATTTAAGACGTAACAGATATAGATCAGAGCACAAACTGTGATTGTCTCTCCAGTGATTCAGAGTGTGCTGTGGAGCTATAAATAAAAAATTCTAAAGTAGTTCAGAGTTTCTCCTCTAATAAAACGAAGGCGATGCATTGTGAAAAGCGTGTGAGGCGTTCATGGACAGCGCTCCACAGTCTCACAGTCCCCTCTGATGGTTGCGTGATGCTTTGCGGGGAAACAATTGGTGCCGTGTCATTAATCTCCTTCCTGAGAGAGCAGAGCTGCGGCACATTCAGCTCAGCCATATACATGCCTCAAAAAAAAAAAAAAAGAAAAAAGAAAAAAAGACTTTACCCTTAACTATTCTGCAAATGGTCTCATCATTGGTGGTCTGAACATATATTTTCTTCTGCACGGCTGCTCTGCAAACAGAGCGTGTGCTCATCATGAATATTTATACTTTTTACTGATGAATAATGTTGTCTGTTTATCCAAATGAAAAGGATCATAATGATCAAACAACATTACCATTTATGACAGTTATGGTTTCCTCTGAAGATGTGGTGAATTATTAATGAGGGCCATTGATTGCAGGGGCTGAAGAAGGTGAAACGGTAATTCCATAAATGCCACAGTGTAGATTGGCCTGTTAGCTCTGCTTCTTCTCCTCACTCCATCTCAGCCTCCATTTGTGCCTTTCGTCAGTACGACCAGGGCAGGGTCCTTCCTGTAATTCCATTACCGCTGCTACCATGGCATCCCATCATCCCGCAGGACAACTTAGGGACCACTTAGAGACTCGTGCACATTTAGCTGTGTTACTGTAATGCTGCCAACTGGGCAACAAGCACTATCTATCACTGGCTAACAAACAGCAACTCCAGCGGGGGGAACGATCGGTTAAAAAAAAAAAAAACTGTATTTGAAAAGACAATAAGTGAACAAGAGCATAATGACAGTGAGCAAATGAAATGATGCTCGTAAACCTGCACCAGCAGATGGCATGAAATAATGATACACAACATCGACACTTGAGAAAAGAGCAAATAATGAGCCATAAACTGAAAACTTCTCTGTTTTCTCAACTTTTACTGTACGCTGGGTGTGTTTGTAATCTGTGGTATTTGCAACAAGACACATGATGAGCAGGTGTGTCATATGTCACTGAAAAATCACAGATGAAGAGACTAATTTCAAGTGTTAAATATGCTTTGGAACTCAGCTGAATCAATCACTGGTGCATTCTCAAAAAGAGAGCAGCCTGTCCTCAAACACTGAGTAACAGCACAAGGAGGAGATGAGTGAGGGAAGCCACCAAGACACCCACAACAGCAACAATGAAGGTGTTACAAGCTTCAACAGTTGTGACTGCAGAGACCAGTCACTACTTCATGGTCAAGTCACGCAGAGAAAGTGAAATCATGAACTATCGGCTCCAATTTACTAAAAGGTATGTTGAAAAAGTGAGCCTTAAGTTCATATTATTAAAGTTGAAAGTAGCTTTTGAATGCTTGTAGAGCAAACTGGAGAGTAACTATGAACAGTGAAGGAATGACACCACATTTTGTATGTAGGCCTCATTTTAAGGGACAGCGACTTCTTGATGGCCAAACTTCACAGAAAGTGTTTGTGATAAAGAAAACATCAAATCTAAAGGAGGAGCAAACATCTGTGGCTGTGACTGGAGAGCCATTTGCCTCCTGCTTCAAGAGTCACAGCTTCACGGAGAGCAGCATGGACAAAGTAAGTGCAAAAAAAGAAGCCATATGAAATATGGTCATGTTTGGTGACGTGCTGGCTTTACAGTGACCGTAGGTGTAAGTGAGAGTGTAAATGTCTTTGTCTGTCTATATTTGTACCTGCGACAGACTGGCGTCCTGTCCAGGGTGAACCCCAACTGATGCCCTATGACTGCTGGCAGAGGCTCCAGCCCACCGTGACCCTTGACTGGAGTAAGCAGTTATAGAAAAAAATGAATGAATATGAAATGTAGGCTCATATCTTCCCCATATCTCTTAGTCAAATTGAGCCTAGACTTCTTGTTTGATTTTTTACATTTTCTCTGTACCACTCTGCTATAAATCTGCGATTGTCCCTTCAGCCTGAATGTGGATTATTTTCTTCATCTGAAAAATATGAGGTTGTCTTTTAATTGTGGATTTGCATTTTACACATCTGACCTCCGCAGCAGTATGTTCTGCCAAATACCCATAAAATGAGTGAAGCGATGATGAGTTGTCTTTGAATTTCATGCTTCTTATGAAACAGCAGCTGAAAGGCATCTGGCTGCATTTTGACAACACAGTCACACAACTTTAACCAGATCACCAGAAGAACCAGCACACAACATTGACAGATAACACAATAAAAATAAAAGAAACAATAAAATCACAGCATTTGTAGTCCTCCCAGGAGCCTTCACTCTTCTGTTCCTGCATCAAACTCAAGTCCTCCTCTGTCTGCTACTTTCTGTGTGGAGTTTGCATGTTCTCCCCGTGTTTGCGTGGGTTTCCTCTGGGTGCTTTGGTTTCCTCCCACATCCACAGACATGCAGATTAGGTGGATTGGAATCTTTAAATTGTCCATAGGTGTGCGAGTGGGTGTGAATGTGTTTGACTGTTTGTGGCCCTGCGTCAGACCGGGGTCCTGTCCTGGGTGTACCCTGCCTCATGCTCTATGACTGCTGGGATAGGCTCCAAATATACATTTACAAATCAGCCATGATCTTTCACTGAATGCTTTTCTCTGCACCTCCTTCCACAGTGTGCAGTGTTTTGCATGATGGTGGAGGTTCTAATTTAGCATTATAACTGACCCTCTGGTTCACCCTGAAATACTGAATTAAGTTTATCCTCACACAATCAGTGGCAGCCAAACATTGGAGCTAAGGTACAATGGTCTAACAGATACAAAAGTCAGAGCTACACTGATACAAAAGCACAGATTATGCAAGAAATCCTGCAGAAGTCATTCATTCTGTCTTTCTGTGTGGGGGGACAGTGGCACTCTGCCGCTGTGCGTCTCAGTCCCACTCAGTCCCACTAAAGGAAATATATGCCTGACAAAACAAAGAGGGGTGTGTTCCAATCCACAGGGAAATTACAAACCTCTTCACTTAGACACTGTGATGTAAATGTAGACAGTAAATTTTGACAGAGGAACTGCTAGTAGCTATGCTAATGTTTAGTGGGATATACTGTGGAAGTCAAAAACTAGTCTCTTAAATGGTTTTGTTAACAGACGTGTCCATAATTTATTGTTAAATATGTGAACAATTCAGATGGATGATACCGACACAGTGAGAGAGCTCACAGATCAAATTTTAGTGAACGCTTTTCTGCTTTGGAGGAAAAAACCCTGTGAAAAATATGATCATATGTTCTTTGTGTTGGCAGTAGTGTAAGGCTGGTACAGTGGATCACTGACTGACTGATTTAGTCCACAGGATAGACACAGTGTCCAGTATAAGTATGTGTTGCATCTTGTACTTCCCAAACAGCCCACCATAATGATGGTGGCTGCTTTTGATGCAGCAGCTCAACAGAAACACTTAGTCATGTAACATTCCATAAACATGTCTGCCACCTGCTGGATGGTTAGTGGTTGCAGAATGGTTGATGGAAAATTACATAGTTTGTCTGCAACCTACTGGTACCTGTGCATTTTGGATCTCTGTGCTCCATGAGTCGGTCCCGGCCTTCAAATCAGTGACAGCTAACAAGTAAAGCTTGGAAGTGAATTTAAATTTTGAATTTGAATTTATTAGACACCCATGTATAACAGAAAATCACTCATATACAAACAACCAAACTCATAACAGAAAAGTGTGAGGAAAAACATGAAGCCTGCTCACAGATGAATATAGGATTAAATATGCAACAGAACAGGAAAGTAAATCTGGAGTTAAAGAATGGAGAGACTGTGTAGAAGATGTTCCATCTTACCCCAACTCATGAATAAGACCCTGAGATACTTGAACTTCTTCACTTGGGGCAATAACGCTTCCCTGAGCAAATCCCCTGGAACAATACACTTTTTCTGAGAGAGGTCCATGGTCTCAGCTGATCCTCATCCCACTTGCTTCACATTCAGCTTCAAACCTCTCAAGAGAAACATCAAGGTACTCGGTTGTATGCCTTTTCTGAGTCCACAAATCATGTAGAGTGGGTGGACATAAAGGTAAATCGAGACCCAGAAAGCGAAGCTCTCAACTTACAAGTTGTGTTCGACTCTAATCCTTAACTTTGTCATGAGCTTTGTGTAGTGACCAACAAGGTTGGGTAGGATTACTTTGAAAGAATACATGTGGATTACATGTATGTATGTACATACATTTGGATTACTTTCGGATTACATTTCAAAGTAATCCTACCCAACCTTGGTGACCAAATGAACCAGCTTGTAAATATAAGTGATGAAAATGACATTCCTGCATTGGGTATCTGGGCTTATATACAGAGACAGGGCGAGAAGTTCAAATAACTGGGAGGAACTATGACTAGAAACACTGCTCCTTCACATAACAAGGAGGCAATTGAGATGGTTTTGGACATTTGGTACGACACCAACATTTTCTGTTGGTACTTCAAATGAGTTCTACAATGTTTAAAAATATTCGTAACATGCATTTTTGAAACGTAGAAAATGACATCACAAAGTGATTCAAAGAAAGTGTTTGGACTGACTTAGCTCCTCCAGAACTGAAGGATGATTAAACCGGTCTGAATGAACTCTGAGACATACAGTGGCTAAAATAAGTATTGAACATGTCAACATTTTCTCAATAAATATATTTCTAAAGGCACTGCTGAGATGAAATTTTCACCAGATGTCTGTAATAACCCAAGTAATCCATACATGCAACAAAAGCAAAACAAAATAAGTACAGAAATTGTTATTTGTAATAAAATGGAATGTCACAGGGAAAAATACACTTACTGAAATTTATGTAATGCTTTGTACAAAGGTGTTTTGCTTTTGTACAATGTATTATATAAAATGTCATGCTGAGAAAGAGCACTACAGATGCAATGTTTGCTCTGTGAATACTGATGGTGAAGTATAGAGAAGACCAGAAAGAGTTACTTTCTGTGTTTGTGGATTTAGAGAACACTTATAAAAGGGTGCCTAGAGAAGAGTTGCAGCATTATATGAGGAAGTCTTGAGTGGCATGTACAAGTGGAGGTGGGATTACACCATGGATCAACTCTGAGTCCTTTCTTGTTACTGTAGCTTGGAGAGGTGGAAACATGCTCTGGAGAGCAGGGGAATGAAAGTCATTTGGAACAAGACGAAGTACATGTGTGTGAATGAGAGGGAGCCCAGTGGAATAGTGCAGTTACAAGGAGTAGAAGTGGTGAAAGTAGATGAGTTTAAATACTTGGTGTCAATTGTCTAAAGTAATGGAGAGTGTGGTAGAGAGGTGAAGAAGAGAGTGTATCTAGATAGCATAGGAGGGTGGTTTGTAGGATGACTTTAGAGGTAAAGAAGAAGAGGAGAGTGACAGCTCAACAAAGGATCAGATGGTGAAAGATGAAGGAGGAAGACTGTTCAATGAAATTCAGTGAGTATGTGAGAGAGGCACTAGATAGAAGCGAAGCAATTTTGGAAAAGCACTGCAGATGTGGTGAGGGAGACGGCTAGGAAGGTACTTGGTGTGACATCTGGACAGTGGATGGAAGAAACGGAAACTTGGTGGTGTAATAAAGATGTTTAGGATAGCATAAGGAGAAAGAGGTTGGCAAATACATTTTGGGACAGTCGGAGAGATGAAGGACGTAGACAGGAGTACAATGAGATGCAGTGAAAGGCGAAAAGAGAAGTGACAAAAGCTAAGGAAAAGGCATATTGTGAGCTGTACAAGAAGTTGAATAGTAAGAAAGGAGAAAAGGACTTGTAACGATTGGCCAGACAAAGGAACAGACCTGGAAAGGATGTGCTGCAGGTTAGAGTAGTAAAAGATGCAGATGATAATGTGCTGACAAGTGAGTAGAGTGTGTTGAGAAGGTGGAGGGAATATTTTGAGGAGCTGATGAATGAAAAAAATGAGAGAAAAAAGGCTGGATGATGTGGTGAGAGTAAATCAGGAATTACGAGAGATTAGTAAGGAAGAAGTGAGAGCAGCTATGAAGAGGATGAAGAGTGGGAAGGCAGTTTGTCCAGATGACATTCCAGCAGAGGCATGGAAATGTCTAGGAGAGACAGCAGTGGAGTTTCTAACCAGATTTTTAAATAAAATCTTGAAAAGTGAGAGGATGCCTGAGGAGTGGAGATGAAGTGTGCTGGTTCCTATTTTTAAGAACAAGGGTGATGTGCAGAGCTGCAGAGCTACAGAGGCATAAAGTTGATCAGCCACAGCAATAAAGTTATGGGAAAGAGTAATAGAATCTAGACTTAGAATATATAGGTGAACATCTGTGAGCAGCAATATGGTTTCATTCTGAGAAAGAGCACTACAGATGCAATGTTTGTTCTAAGAATAATGATAGAGAAGTATAGAGAAGGCCAGAAGAAACTACATTGTGCATTTGTGGATTTAGAGAAAGCTTAAGACAGGGTGCCAAGAGAAGAGTTGTGATATTATATGAGGAAGTCTGAAATGACAGAGAAGTATATGAGGGTAGTACAGGACATGTACAAGGACAGCATGACTGTGGTGAGATGCGCAGTAGGAATGACAGACTCATTCGAGGTGGATGTGGGATTACACCAAGGATCAGTCGAGTCCTTTCTTGTTCGCAATGGTGATGGATAGGTTGACTGATGAGATCAGACTGGAGTCTCCATGGACTATGATGTTTGCAGATGACATTGTGATCTGTAGTGAGAGTAGAGAGCAAGTTGAGTCTAGTCTGGAGAGGTAGAGATACGTATGCTCTTGAGAGAAGGTGAATTAAAGTCAGTAGGAAAAAGACTGAGTATATGTGTGTGAATGAGAGGGAGCCCAGTGGAATAGTGCGGTGACAAGGAGTTGAAATTGTGAAAGGAGATGAGTTTAAATTTTTGGGATCAACTGTCCAAAGTAATGGAGAGTGCAGTAGAGAAGTGAAGAAGAGAGTGCAGGCAGGGTGGAGTGGGTGAGAAAAGTGGCCGAGTGATTTGTGACTGAAGAATATCAGCAAGAGTGAAGGAGAAAGTCTTACAAGACAGTAGTGAGACCAGCTATGCTGGAAGGCTTAGAGATGGTGGCACCAGTGGTGGGCACAGTTCCGCTAATCCGCTAACTGCTAATGATCAAAGATAATGTTTTCATTATCGGATTAGCTTTTCAGATAACTTTGAAAACCGTCATCGACTAATTATCTTCAGATAAGTTTTGGTCCGATAATTTTTAGACTGCTAACATATTTTTGCAGACGTGGTAAACAAAGCTGAATAGTTACAAATATCTATGAAATCTAAAATCAGTTAAGTACCTACCTGTTTAACGTTTTATAGTAGATGCGCAGTTCTATCTTCCGTAAACAGAGGAGAGCTGGTTCCAGAAGAAACCGCTCTATCCTCTGCAGGCAAAGGAGAACTGGTTACAAAAAAGAAAAAAAGACTCATTTCTTTTGAGCCCATACTGATACGCTTGCAATAGCACCCAAATCATCCAGAGGCACACAGTTTTAAGTTATAGTTAAACTAATTTTGGACAAGTTATTTAAATTAACATCATGTCTGAAGTTTTATAAAGTGAAAATATCAAATATATGTTTTAGTTTTAAAGTAATGCTCTAATTTTGAAGGTTTTAGTGTGGACATGCACACGACAGAAGAAATGCATTTGAGACGCTCTGATCAGGCTCCACACGGACAACTGCATTAAACTCTTTGTATATTGTGCCTAAAACTCTTGTGAATATATTCTCTGAGTTTATATATATATTTGTTTGTTTTATGTAAAAATGCCAGAAGCAGCTCAGGTTGCTTCTCCATTATTTTAAAATAGAATCATTGCAACCAATTCCTGTTTGCTATTTAGAATCCTGTTTATGTCAAACACTGTCTGTCATCTTTGTTCCAGAGTAATATATATAAGCAGTGGTGTAGTCTACGTGGAACGCAGGTAGATGCCGTCTACTCACCTAAAAAGACCCAGAATTTCCGTCTACGCACTTCAAATTGCCCCGGGGAACGTGGTGGTGTCAATAAAATGAGCACTTATTGACTGTAATTTTATTTTCTCCATTTAAAAGACAGCCATCAGGCGTCCATCACTGCAGCGTGCACCGTATGTGTCCCATCCCCATTCCTCCTCCCCCCCAGCGCTTGCTCTGCTAGATAAGAGTTTTAATTGGCTCATAGATATATGAGGGCTGGGCTACCAGCTAATCAGCGCGAAAGCCGCACACAAACAAGAAGAATGCTAGAGAAAATATCGATGGTGATTATTACCCGAAAAATTAAAAGAAAACAGGCCTCGGTTTTAGATTTTTTTCGAAAACGTCCACCTGCTGCTTCAGGGCCGATTGATGAAGTTTGCACCCTGAGTGGCGGAGATAAACCTGGCGCTGTTTGCATTGCTGGTAAGTGGGCTATGACAGCTAGTTTTTTTATTTGTTCACTAAGCTAATGGGCCTTAAAACGGTCTAAAAAGCATTATTTTCAATGAGACGTGTTGTTTTTTAGATGTGTGAGAAGCGTCGTTTGAAAAAAAGCCGAGCTAAACCGACGCTTCTGACAGGAGCGCGCATTGCCGCTTGTTGGCAGGCTGACGCATCAAAGTTCAATCCAAACCAACTTTAGATGCTCTGAACTGTGACGTACCCTTGTGTTGTCCAATAGGAACGATGCGTCGGGCCAAAACACGGAAGACTAGTAGCAGAAACCACTGATCTGTACAAAACAAAGGTGTCACAGGACTGCTCATTTATAGAGCAGTTTTCTGAAGAAAAATCTTTGGAAAAGTTTTTTGTTGTTGTTTGTTACCTCAGAATGTCTGATTACTGTTAAAAAAAAGTTTAGAACACTTGTAATTAAAATAGCTAAATGAATCAATAAATGGTTCTTTAGAAACCTTTCATCTGTAAATTACAACCACTTGTTATTTCAGATTAGATAATTTCTTGTTTAACATAAGGAACCTCTGACATTTATTTTTAGACAAAATAACATGGAAATTTGTACATTTTTTAAGTCTGGAAGATTATTTATATCTCATTTCAACCGGTCTCAAGTCGGTTTCAGCATTTTATCCGGATATTCCACTGTTAAAGGAGATTTTTTTAATGAAAGACGTGCGGACGGATTGCAGCGTCGGCTCGCAGCCGCTGCGACGCTCCGCCACAGGAAAAACACCTCTGTTGGAAGCCTTAAGGACAAGTTGGAACATGTCCAGCTGTTAAACAATTTCTCATATACTCACTCCACTGTAAGCCATCAAAAGCCGCCTGGATTTTACAAATGGTTATCAACACGGAGGTGTTTTTCCTGTGGCGGAGCGTCGCGGCGGCTGCGTCGCGGTCCGCACATCTTTCATTAAAAAAATCTCCTTTAACAGTGGAATATCTGAATAAAATGCTGAAACCGACTTCTTCTGAAACTTCTCTGTTCTCTCACGATGTCCTGGATCAATAGAGCCTGAAATGTGGAGGTTTTCAGCTTGAAACAGGCTGACGACGGCGCCTGAGAGCGCTGCACGATGTCCCACTGCGTGGGAAGTCCTTAAAGCGACAGTATCACCTCAAAATCTCTCATCAGCCGTTAAAATTTTCACCGAAAACCAGCTTAATTTTTCGAACCGTGTCCACTTCGATGTGCCTCACAGGTTTAGAAAAAATTTTGATCAAACAAAGCGCCAGTCTCTCAGCAACTTCTCAGACAAAGGAATTCCGACGAGGGGCTAGACGACTCCTCCCACAAGGAGTGCTCAAAGGCGAATGACGTCACCGACAGGCGTGGAAAAACTCAAGCATGCGCACGAGGGTTCAAGCATGTCTGACGTAAAAACATGAATGAAATCCATATAATTTTTGAAAAAAATAAAAAGGACCTATACTTTATTGACAGCCCTCGTATGTAATTGCCTTTAATGTTGTTATCAGGACAGTCATTTCTAAAATATGAATTTGAGCACAATAAGTGGAGAGCTTCTACTTGTGCAAATGTCTTTTGACTTTGATTCGTGGACATTTTTAATGATCCGTTCATTTGTTGTTAAAATATAAAATGAAACAGCTTTTTAAAAAATAAGAGTTTTGCCCGTAATCTACATATGTCTTTTGAGCTTGAGTCCCGTTGGCTATTGGATAGTGTAGTTTTAAAATGACTGGAATTGGTAAGTGGCATACTCTCCGGTATTAGTTGCATGGTTGTCTTCATACTCTACTTTTGTGCCATTGATTTGGCCTACAATGTTTTTGTCATGGGTTGAAAAGGTTTCTGCAAAGTAAAGCATCTACCATATTTTCATTGTTGTATGTGAATTTTCTGGGAGCTAGCTTCTGTCCTTCAGCTTAGCTGCTGTTTTAATGTAACTTAACGTATACTAATACTAGCTTGTTTATACTGGGTAGGTTTCCTTATGGACCACAAAGCCTACAGGTTCCAGTCCCCTGTCTGGACTTGGTGATGGACTGTCAACTTCAACAGACATTGTGGTAGGAGGCGTGAGGCTCTGCAGACAGTGCGTGCTCATGTAGACCGGTGTGTTCTATTTTGTTTTTGTGTCTAAACTGTACACAAACAACGCGGGGGCATGTGGATTATATGAAGGGTGAATCTTGCAGCTGCTGAATTTGGCAGTACAGGCTCATATCCGGTACTAAATAGAGGGAGGAAAAGTGAACTCTTGCAATATACTTAGTTGGGAGGCAATAATCTGCTCATTATTGTTAAGAGAACTTTTCTTTCTTAATAACAAGGAGTCACAGTCACTTTTTTTTTTTTGAGTGAATGTGACTTAAAGTCTTATTTACTGTTAAACAATACACAGTAGAATAGAATAGAATAGGCTTTATTGTCATTGTACAAGTGATACAACAAAATTGCAGTAGCTTGCATATGATACTTTTGGCTGGATTTAAACATTGTTTATTCCTGGTTTATGATCTGATTAAATTTCTTTGTTAAATTAGGTTTTCAGATGCCAAAAAATAAATGTATTTGATATTTGTATTTTTTAATCACTCTTTTAGATTTACTGTTGTATACTGTATTTTGCAACTGGTGCAAATTACTTACATTCTGACACATTTCTCACATTTATAGTGGCAAATATAGAATATAAATGATCAGATGGAAAGTATAGATCTATTTGTTGTTATGGTGTTAAAAAATGTTAATAACCGGGGGCACATACGCACGGGGTTGATGACGGGCAAAAACACAGTCTACCCACTTCAAAAATGTAGACTACACCACTGTATATAAGATGTCTGAAATTCATTTTGCATTTATTAAATTACACGCATCTTAAATGTAGCAGACACGGATTATCTGGAATTTTGTTTTGCAAAGTTTTCACGGTCTCTACTGCCATCTACTGGTCAGTAGTGTTCATGGCAGTATTCACCATAGCACTGAGCGTCCAGTAGTTGGCAGTGTTCTATTTATTTTGACACAGGTTGAATCAGACAGTTACCACTTTTTTCCTTCATGCTTCAGCACTGTCGAAACCATCTAAACCCTGAACAGCAGGTTTTAATGTTTCCCAACGTGCAAAGCTGAGTGTCCCGACTTTAGGAACAGTTCCAAAATCCACAATATCGTCAATCTATGGTTTCCAATGTATTGTTTCTACCTATGCAGGTATCAGCTAATGTACCTACTTGAAGAGCTGAACTAAGTACATGGTTGGACTTTAATTCATTAAGGTGGGGTTACCCACCTTTGCATAGAATCCACCAATCAAATGATGAGGATCTGTTTAGGTGTCATATCACTCTGTCTAACACGCTACCATTAGCTCCGCTGCCCAATAAAAATATATGAGCATGTAGCGCATCAAAACAAACACATAATTTAAGTTATTCAATAGAATCTAAATTGAAATTCCAACACTTAAACAAAGGAACAATTTCTTCTTTTCTGCAAATTGCTTTGCCCAAACTCTACCTGTGCCAGGGAGGGCAACACAAGCTGAAAATGGGGTCACGTGTGCCCTCACCCTCGAAACCTGCCTCCCCTAGTCACCCTTGTCACACTCCTCCCTCCAATCCCTCCAATCCCTCCATCTCCCAGACAGAGTGCATAAATCTACCATTCTTGACCGTTGCAATCAACAAGGGCCACAGTGAACAACGCGTAATGGGCGGTTAAGACAGGGGCGTAGGGGAGCGGCAACAATTACAGCCAACATACGACGAAGTGCCTGTGGGGGCAGACGTGCTGGATGGGGGGGTTCATAGGTACATTTTTATGAAGCCACCAACAGTGACACGGTGTCATGTTAACACATTTGCTTCTGTAGCAATGAATTCCCCAGACAGGAAAAAGAGTGAGTGCAACACCACAGAGGACGCCGTCCCAGAGACAATGATGACAAGTGTGAGAAAAAGGCACATCGCAAAAAACTCCAGTGTCAGTGGTTTGCTCTGTGACGTACCCTCAGTGAGACTGCAGCAAAGCGACACCAGGAAAAAAATCTGACACTATTTCAGCAGGAGCTCTTTTATTAGACAGATATATTTGTCTGAGCTAAACGACTAATTCACGTAGCCCTCGCTACGTCTCCATGTATCCACATCAAATGGCACCCGACACCGCTGGACATGACCTGCAGACGTGTGTGTGTGTGTGTGTGTGTGTGTAGCAGTAACATGGACACATTTAATGATCAGTCATTTTAATCAACACATGACCTTTTAAAAGCCATTATGACAAAGAGATCAGGCATGAAAGCTGGTGACCTGATGTGCAGCAGGTGTGTGGCCCCGCGACGTCAAGCCACTGCATTCCTCCATGAACCTCTGCTGTTTACACACACACACACACACACACACACACACACACACACACACACACACACACACACACACACACACACACACACACACACACACACACACACACACACAACCACACACACACACACACACACACACAACCACACACACACAACCACAATGTCCGAGAACAAAACGATTTCATCTAATTGTACATTTTCCTAAATTTCTCTCCTTCATGAAACGTAAACAAAAAGAATGAAGAAATTACCAGATAAGCCGAAACCCTCAGACTTGCACTGTTTTTATCTGTAGTTTTTTGAGTGGTGTGTGTGTGTGTGTGTGTGGGGGGGCATAGTCACATTCATATTTTGGCCACAGTGCTGATCTTTTGGTTAAGAGAAGGAAGCATCGTCCACATCAACATTGTTTGGAGCAGATAACTTCAACATGACAAATTGGATCAAATCTCAGCTCAAGTGTCCCACAAGGCTTCTGGAAAGCTGTAGTTGAAATTCACAGAACATTCTCCTCCGTACCACTCCACCATAAAGCTGTAAAGCTGGTGATGCAGCATGCACCTTTGCACAACAGTGCACTATTTCTCCAAAAACAACCACAGAAGCGTATAACTCCAGAGTTTTCTGGGTGACTTGGTGGCTTCCCTCATTAGTCTCCTTCTTGCACAGCCACTCAGTTTTTGAGAACTGCCTCCTAGACACACATTTACCACGCAATTCCATACTGTTTGTATTTCTTAGTAATTCATATCAATTAAGACATTCTGTGACTTGGATCAAAACTTAAATCTTTAAAAGAAAAGAAAAAGTGGTACTGTACCTTTAAGTGAGCTTTTCACTTAGTTTTGATTCTTCTAGTTTTTTGTTTAAGTTTTGATTCATAAATAAGTCCTAGAAAGAATTTTCTGTTGCACCAATATAATTTTATCGCTTAGCATTTATATAAGGGATTCATAATATGATATTGCCAATATGATCAAAATTCATGTGTCTGGAAACAATTGAGAATTTCAACCCCTGACGGAGAGAAATTCAAGAGATCAAATACTATGACCAACATTTGGTAGATTTGGAAATGATTTATAAGAAATCTCAGGGCCCCATCACACACAGTATGAATGTGGCCTAATTGTGTCCGAAGCAGGAATCGTATGCAATATGTGTAAAATCGGAGCTACCTCCAATGCCTCATACACCTGTTGCTACAACTATTTGTGCACACCAGTGCCTTAAAGACAGAGGGTACCCTGTGAGAGCCCATCCAACCCTCTTGTGGCAGGTGTAGACCAAATTCCAGGTGACACACACAAACATCAACACTGCTTGCTTGGCCATTCACACTGTTAGCACGAAAACAGTCAGCAGATGATCACGTTTGAGCTGGCTGTGAAATTTGTATAAGTGCCCCCACGAGTGTGGCGTTGCAAAAAGCAACACACGTGGTGTGCCAGAGTCTCGGCAGACCCCACAGCACATGTACTGTGTGTGTATTGCGCTTGACCCTCATTTGCAACACATGTGGCAGTTGTGTTGCAGATGTGTGTGTATGGGGGGGATAACTAAATAGCAGTAAAAATAACTAAAAATAAATGATAGTAGAGAAGCTTGAATCTTCGACTGGACTGAGTTGCTTGACGCGAGGACATTTCACTTCTAATCACAGAAGCTTCCTCAGCTAAATTTCTTGCTATCAAGACAGAAGTCAGACTACCAGAGCAAGAAATTTAGCTGAGGAAGCTTCTGTGATTAAAAGTGAAATGTCCTCACGTCAAGCAACTCAGTCCAGTTGAGGATTCAAGCTTCTCTACTATGGAAACCACCTGGACAACTGAGAGCATTCACAGAAACTAAAAAGAAATGATCACATGACACAGGAACAGAATGACAGTATGGTGTGTGTGCTGAATGGACAGGGGCATGTCCACCAACAGCAGCTGCTGTTGAGATCTCTGGTTCTGGATGTCACGACTGGAGAACACGTATTGTGTTTGGACGGACATGAACTTACAACTGTCCACTGCGACACGTGTGTGTCTGCTTGCTGTCCTCACATGGACATAAATAAAAACATATATCGCTGTTGCGACAGGCTGCAGCGAGCTAGCGCACAGTGCACACATTGACAGGCTGTCCCAGGTGAACAGGACCATCAGATCATAAGATAAGATAAAGATAAAACTTTATTGTCCATAAAACGGAAATTTGACTAACATGAGCTGCCAAAGCCCCAAGACATAAAAAAACACATCAAACATTCATCACAAAATGTTCAACATAAAATAATTTTAAAACTAGTACGTGGTCTGCAACAATGTGCTCATTTGGTCTCCCTCTGATTTAAAAGTGCGATGGAGTGTGGCACAAATGAGTTCTTGTATCTCTTTATCCTGTAACGATGCACTCTAAAGTGCTTCCCAGAAGGAAGAAGCTCATATTCACTGTTCAGAACATGGGCTGAGTCTGTAGAGATTTTATCCACAAGTTGCAGGGCTTCTTTCCTGCACAGCTCTGTGAACATGCATTGGGTGATCTGAATGTCATGTCACCCATGTGAGCGCTGTTCTGCATGACACAGTGTCTGTCCTGTGGCGTGCCGTCCACAGGACATGCGTGTTGGGCTGGACACACGTGCGGGGGCAGCTGGACATGCCAGACCAGTAGATGTGGACATGATAAGAGCGCCCTGCTTCATTCATGTCATGTCATGACTGTACATCTGTGACCATGGGTCATCTACAGAGGAACAGATGGATCATACTTGTATTGTCCACTCAATAAGAGGGATTCAATATAATGCAGTGTTGTTTTAATGGTGTGTGGTTTTATTTATGTTTTTAAATACATCTATCTGCGTATTGATTTTAGCCATTTTTCCGTACCGTTTACAGGACAGCGAAGGTAGCACAGTGGTAAAGGCAATCAGGGCTTTTGTAAATTGCAGGTTCAAATGGGTGGCATGTATTTTTTTCTTTCGCAGCAGCTGCGCGATGTGGTTGCACATGCTGCAGCTGCTTGCGATGTGTTCCCACTTGCGCAACCACGTGTCCCTCCTGACTTCGGCTCGATGTTTTCATGGTTCGCTCATACAAGCTGTTTCGTGTGATTCGCCCTCATTTGTACTTATTTGTATTATGTGTGAAGGGGCCCTTATGGATGTTAACGTAAGATGGCTCACAAGTCACAAAACCTCATGCAAGCACACACACCCTTCATCCCGTAGTTAGTCGGCATGACAGGAATGAAGGAAAAGACCATATTCACTGTGGAATTTCCCCCCAGATAAATATGTCCTCTTCATTAAAATGAGCAGTAATTCTGCAACATGTTACAAAAATAAACCGACAATAAAATGCTTCTGTTTCAGCAGAAACTACATTTTCTCAGTTTTGTGAAATTTGAAAGGCCCCATAGCTTTAAAGTGAAACAAAAAATAAAGCAATCTGTGCTTAAAACATAAATCCTAAGGAAACTGAAAGGAACTGCACACTAGGTTGGTTGCAGGCTTTCTTGTTCAGTTGAGTGCATCACTGCAGTGCTGCATTCTGTACCAACCACCTGCATTCCTTTACGTGGTTACATTATTGAACGGTATAAACAGGTTGACTTCAGGTCAAATCCAAGGCAGAGCACACCAAAAAACAAACAAACAATCCATCCACCAGTATTCTGGAAAGAAAAATCAATATCAAGCGCCCTATTGATTAGGCCAGTGGTTCTCAAACTGGTCCTTAAATGCCACCTAACCAACAGATTTTCCATCTCTCCCTGCTCTCCTCATTCAGGTGTCTGTTAGCACTTGATCAGCTGCACACCTCAATGAGCTATCACCTTGTTGGAGAACACAAGAAGATGGAACATCTATAGCAGGGGTGGCCAAGTTCGGTCCTCGAGAGCCACATTCCTGACATCCAATGAAAGGCTTTCATTGGATTCAGGTGTGTTGGAGCAGGGAGACAACTAAGAGTGTCAGGAATGTGGCTCTCGAGGACCGAACTTGGCCACCCCTGATCTATAGGTTAGGTGGTACTTGAGAACTGCCTTGAGAACCACTGGATCAGGCTGGATTTCACTTGACCATTGCTTTCAGTTTGAGGAATTTGCATTTTGTAGTATTGTCCAGTCACAGTGGTTTTTGTCTTTCCACTACAATGGTCCATTTTTAAGGATGCTGTACCAGACCATCGTGAGGAAGTAAAATCTGACCCACAAGTTGTGATTCTCAAATGTCCTGTGAATGTACGCTCCTGTCTTCACCTATGGTCTTGAAATTTGGGTAATGACTGAAAAAACAGTTGTGGATACAAGCGGTGAAAATAAGATTCCTCTATAGGGTATTACACTCCTGCACAAGGTGAGAAGCTCGAATACCTGGGAGGGACTCTTAGTAAAGTCACAACTTCTTCAAATTGACAAGAGCCAGCTGAGGTTGTTCGGGCACGTGGTGAGGATGCCCCCTGTTTATCTCCCTGGGGAGGTCTTCCAGGTATGTCTATCTGGGTGGAGGCCTCAGGGAAGACCCAGGGCATGGTGGAGAAATTGTATCTACGAGCTGGCCTGAGAACCCTTCTGAATCCCACACGAACAGTTACAGGAGTTGGCCAAGGATAGGGAAGTGTGGAAAGAGCTGCTTGATCTACTGCCACAGCGTCCCGGACTGAGATAGGTGTCAAGGAAATGAATGAATGAATGGATGAATGTTGATTTTAATGGGCACTATAATGAAAATACAAAAGTTCACCACTGTGTACAGATGGGAATACTTCACAGGACTTTCAAAATAAGAAAGTACCTTATTTTGATTGCACATCAAAACTGAATATGTCATGAATGAAAACCCATTAAACCCACAGCACCTCAAAGCAAGAACAAATGGACTTACTTACCTTTAAAATATTGAATTGCACTGGCATCAAGGTGAGTCAAAGTGAAATAAAATACCTTCTAATTACTGATTTCAAGTGCAAATTTATTTATGTTTCAGTGGGTGAAGAAACTAACAATATCTGGGCTCCATTTCAAATCTAATTCTTCTGCAGTGAATATTGGATTAGTGAGCTGTACAGGGAGGGAAGGAGTGGTCGTGGGGAGTGGATAAACACTTGGTCATTAGTTCCAAACAAGGAGTGAGATTCATTAGTATTCACAGAAAAAAAAAAAAAAAGTTCAGATGAACTTTAGGGGAGAAAAGAGAAATTGTAATTAGACATGAAAAATATTCCCAATAATCAAATCACATTTTGTACTCGGGGCTTTGAAATTAAATTAACTGAGTTCATATAGTGGTATATCTCTCAGCCACTTTCTTTACTCTAAAATGTGTTGCCGGAACACCAGTCCCTCAAGACAAGATAGGAATCTAATTAACTAAGATCAATATTACTCAGAAAATTCTCTCTGTCTTTCCAGCTCTCCAGATATGGCTGTGTGCTTTTCCTGCCTGTCTGAGGCGCACGTGAATCCTATTTCTGCAAATGTGCTTAGTGCCAAGATCGACATACGCGTTGGCTGCACCGCACAGACCAAACGGGCTGGTGGGCCTGATGATCCCAACGCCCCAAAAACGATAACACCACACCCTGCAGTCAACTATCTCAATCTCTATGATCGTAGATTTTAAACAGCACGTGTGTTTGTGTTCGCGCCTCTGCTCCAGACAGAAAAAAACTGGCATTCACGTGCAGCGGAGTGACGTCTGGTTGATGAGGTTCTGGAGAAACAGTTTTTGTGAAGAAGCCAAACGTGCTGATTCAGGTGGAAGCGCTGAGGTTTGGTGCAGTGAGAATAAGATCCCACAGCCATATGCCGTGCATAGATCAGTGGTTGGCCTTTTCCTCTCACGACGGTTCAGATTAATTATGATCATCACGTCTAGAGTCTCTGCCACATAAATCATACTGACTTTAAAATAATGTAATAAAATAATATTCCATATATAGCATTACCAGAAATTCAACACCATTAGCAGCCATCTTCAGAGATGGCAGGAAAATAAGATAAAATGTGAAATCCTTTGAAAATCTCTCCTCTGCACTGGAGCATAAATACTTCCATTTGTAGGTTTGAGGTTGAACCCTGGACCAAGCAGCTTTGTTGGAAATGCAAAGCTCATATGAAGTGGAAAATGGTGATGTAAGGTGCAGTGATGAATCCACTCAGAAGAAATGTAAAGCTGTCAATCAGTGAGATAAGTTTGAACCCTGCCTGGACACAAATTGCATTTGTCATAAACCTGCAGAGGGAGGGAAGGAAGGACAGCTCCTCAATCAACAGTCAGCCCCTTCAGCACACACCCCTGGGGGCACCTAAGCACATTTAGACGTGTGTTACCTGCAAGGCCACTGTCCCAGCAGCTCGGTCCTCTGTGGCCCGTTTCTTTTGAGGAACACGCGTGTTGACATTTCACTGATACAGCGTGTTCCTCCACACACCAACACCATGATTACGGATGTTTTATCATCACTAACTGCAATGACTCATGTGGTCTATTACTTGTATTAGAAACAAAGATAACACATGCAATGTGCTGCTCGTAGGGATGAGCGAGTACACCACTGTCTGTATCTGTGTCCGTATCTGTACTCGTAGTGGGCGGGGCCTAAAGTGGAAGTGGGCGTGATTTAACCTGGAAAGGCTGGGGCTTAAATCAGTACATTATTTTAAGTCTTTTTTTTTTTTTCTCAATAATTTATTTATTTTTACTACCTAATGTTCTTGGCTTTTTTTTTCCACACAAAGTTAAACAATATTGATTAAGGTGTGTGTGTATGTGTATGTCTGTCTGTGTGTGTTTTATGGTTACTCTTCAAAAAGGGGCAGGAACAGGAAAAGCTAAACTTCCTCTAAAGAGCCAAGGATGTGCTAATAGGATCATTTTTCACAAAAGTTGGTGAAAAGGTCGGGCCTATCACGGAATCAGTACCATTAAATTCCCAGGCATTAATAATCCAATCGGATAGAGGAGCGGCACTCGGACGTTTTTTTTTAAAAGAATGCTTTAACGTGACAAGATAGATGGAACTTTGCTGGCTTTGAATAGAACTTTGCTGGCTTTGAATAGAAACAGCTCAATATTGGTACAGATCGACAGAAACCAGCAGGGCCAAGTTCCTCCACGCCCTTTTTTTCTTCACATTGCAGAGTCAGACATTTTAAGCCTATTTTTTGAGATAGGAACCCTACAATAGGACAAGTTTGCTGCCATATTCATTCTGAAATTCTCAAATGAAGGCTTTTCACTCCATGTTTTGACACATTACTAGTCATCACATGTGAGCACTTCATTAGGACTGGAATCAACATTTGGATTGCAGTTTGTTTGTTTGTTTTTGTTTTTCTTGAACAGTGCTTCAGTTGTCGGCTCCGACACACACGGTGTAATACCGACACCCTAACAAACACCAAATGTTTGCTGTCTCCTCCATTTCACAAACGCAGATGCCGCCTGGGGAAAACCAAATGCAAGCAATGTCTGTGTGTGTCTGTGTACAAGCTGCACACCAGTCCAACAATATTACATAATATCTTCCTTGCAAATAACTCCGCATGAAATGTGATCCGACGCGTTGCACACTGTGACTGGGAGTGACCGAGGGGAGGCCTTTCAGAAAAACACTGATTTTTGAGTGGCTTCACACAAACTGCTACATTTGTTACATATGAGTAGAAATGAGAGGATTTCCCTTATCCTTGACCAGCAGCAGGGAGACTGTAAACATTTCATTACCGTCAGGGAGCTTTTTACCCGTGTGTGTTTGTTGGCTTATAGTTTGTTTTGTGAGCAGGATTACTCGAAACCTAATGAAACAATGAGTAAAAAGGTTAGACATGGACTGGAATACATTTCAGGGTGGATCTACAACGAAAGAAAATTGCAAAAATAGCTATTTTTCTAATTAAAAGAAAACACATAAAATCTTGGCTCAAGTTTCCCACTTGCTGAAATTTAATATTTTCATTTTCAGAAAATCCTTCTTTGTGCTGCTTGACCATGAACCTGCATAATCCCTCAGTCAAACCACAGTAAAACAAGGACAGGAACCTTGTGAACAGGGAAAAATCACAGTCACCCAGTGACTGCAGTGACTGACAGGACTAACTGGATATTTGAGTGAGTGTGCAGCACCCTCAGCATCTGCACAGCTGCGTTTCATTGCAAAGCGACAGCACAGATCACCTTTTGGGAAGCGGCCTGCGTCCAAACAACCACAATCTGACTCAGAATCAGTGGGAACACATCGTCAAGGGTTACAACCAATCACACTGCAATCAGCTGGATTCAGCCTGCAACCCTGCAAACCGTACATGTATGAGTGATGCATGAATCAGCTGTAATCATCCAACCTGGTCTCACAGCAAGTCATGATTCAGCAGCACGAAATATACATTAATTTATTGATTCATGATATTGTGACGAAGAGCGCCTCATTTTCGTCACGGCAGCACAAATTCATTCTAATTCATTCTTTGATGGCTGCACGAAATTAAAAGAGACGTGGGGGGGTTGGTGGTGGTTATGGTTAAGGTTGGGGGAAGGAGTAGGGTTAGTAATAGTGAGTTAAAAACAACCCGTCACAAAAATTTGACTCATTTCGTGACGGGAGCATGAAAAAAAATGTGAGCCTGGGCAGAAACAGGATGTGAACCCACGACGACACATAAAACATCCACCAGCCATCCACCTGATGGTCAGGACAAATATTCTAATTCTCAATGCATGATTGCAAAGTCACAGTGACAGAAGCTTATATACCCGTTGGCGTTACCATGGGTGTGTTGCTGGCTTTCATCACTTTTCTCCATTTTGTATGGTCAGTTTTTGAGAAGTTCTTCCTCCATACAGATTTATGTAGCACACAGCACCAAACTGTTTTACTTCTTCATGACTGAAGTCCAAGACAGAATCAATGACTCGGAAAAGTTCATGTATCCATCCACTGGTTGTAAATGTGATGATTTGTAGTCAAAAATAATTTCTGATAGATTTAATTTTTTTTTCTTACTTTTCAGTGTTTTTTTGTTAATTTTCGGTTTGTTTGTTGGTTGTTTCTTATTGTAGAGAAGCTTGAATCTTCGACTGGACTGGGTTGCTTGACGTGAGGACGTTTCGCTTCAAATCACAGAAGCTTCCTCAGCTAAAATTCTTGCTCTGGTAGTCTGACTTCTGTCTTGACTCTTGTCTTGACTCTGTCTTGACTCTTGTGAGTCAAGACAGAAGTCAGACTACCAGAGCAAGAATTTTAGCTGAGGAAGCTTCTGTGATTTGAAGCGAAACGTCCTCACGTCAAGCAACCCAGTCCAGTCGAAGATTCAAGCTTCTCTACTATGGAAACCACCTGGACAACTGAGAGCCTACACAGAAACATTGTTTCTTATTGGTTTGACTGGTTTGCGTGGTTTTTGTGGCGGGTTTTGGCGCAGATGGAGTCTGGGTCGCCACCGGCCCTTTCGCTCCATCACAGGGTGAGAGTGGTCCCTGACCTGGCTGATGTCCTCCTGGCTGTGGTTGAACAGGTCGATCATGAGAACTTAGCATTCATCGTCCAGGATGAACAGAGCCACGGTGGTTTTTCTGTCAGAAGAGCGTTTCTCCACTCAGCTTGTTGAAAGTGGGGTTTATCTGGATGATTCTTACCTGCAGGCTTCTCCTCTCTATGCTTCGTCCACTAAAGTCATTATTTCCAGGGTTCCTCCGTTTGTTTCAAACGAGCCTCTCAGTCAAGAGCTGCAGAGGTTCAGGAGGTTTGCCAGCGGTTTTAAGACGATCGGACAGGGCTGTAAGAGCGAGAAACCTAGCCACGTTCAGTCCTTCTGTCGTCAGGTGTTCATGTTCCTGAACTGTTCGACCTAGACTCTGGGCGTGTCCTTCAAAGTCAAACATGAAGACTCTTTTTACATGTTTTATGCCAGTTCAGGAAGCATGAAGTGTTTTGAATGTGGGGACGTCGGTTACAAATGTCACATGTCTGGTGCATTGTTGTTGGCGGCCCTGGGTTCAGTTCCGGGCCTTTGGCCTCGGGGACCCAGTATAAGTGTCTGGTCTGGGGGAGGGGCCCAGCATGCAGGAGGAGGCCGTTTGATCTGCAGCAGGGTGTCTCTGAGCCTGAATCTCTCAGTGTAACTGCTGATCAGCTGACAAATGAACATTCTGGGTTGACTGATGCTGCGGTGACTGATTTGGATTTGGGTTTAATTAGGTTAGCTAGATAGGGAGGTGCCAGTCCATGAACAGTTTTATAGGTTAGCAGCAGAACATTAAGGTGCGTTTACACATAACCAAGACGCATTACGAATGTTATTTTTCTGTCATTAGTGACACATTCCTGACATTCTTAATGTGACTTAACACATCTGAATAGGTTTCTTAATAGTGCGTGTTGGTGTGTGATAGTCTTGATATTCGTGGAGCAAAAAATCTTCCACGAATGTCACACGCCACCCTCATTTCGTCTCACGTCGTGGAGGTCACAAATGAGCGTGTTGATCCGTCTTGATGAGTAGTGATCCTTAAAAGAACGTGACAACATTCGTAGTGGTTCCTGTGATGGTTCTTGGAGCCCAAACTGTCACGCGTTATTACGAAGTGACACGGAAACTGTCAAGTTTTCACACGACTTGTAACGCGGCGTCACATTTCACTGCGCGCCATGACAAATCAGATTTCCGTCACGTGCGCACAATTAAACTCGGCTCCAAATGTCGTTCCACAGTTCCTGCTGAAGCTCCTCAGGACGCTGCGGCAGGTGTTCCACCTGCTGTTGTAACCGATGAGCGGGAGAATGAGTCTGAGCCAGAGGAACCAGAGGCACGAGAGGAGACTCACGTGCAGCCAGACAGAGAAAGAAGCGTGCGCACAATTAAGCCCTGCTGCTCCGCATTCAGTTTGATTGCTGACACCAAGTCAGCTAAAAGTCTAATTTCAGTGCTCTTCAGCGCGCTCCTGGGTCTGGCAGCAGCATTTTGAACCAACTGGAGAGCCCTAATGCTGGACTGTGGTAAACCAGAAAATAGAACATTGGAGTACTCCAATCTAGAAGAGATAAACGCATGGATCAGGGTCTCAGCATCAGCCATAGACAGGATGGGACGAATCTTAGCTATATTTTGCAGGTGGAAGAAAGCAGTCCTCGTAATATCTCTAATGTGGAAGTCAAAGGACAACAAAGGATCAAAAATTACCCCAAGGTTCCTCACTTTGTCAGTGTGATGTATGACACACGAGCCTAGGCTAAGTGTTAACTGGTCAAATTGATGCTGATGTCTCACTGGACCAAGAACCATCATTTCTATCTTATCAGAGTTTAAAAGTAGGAAGTTTCTAGACATCCAACTTCTCACTGATGCAGGGCAATCTTCTAAAGATTTTATGTGAGTAAGATTACCAGCAGTTATCGGCATGTACAGTTGAGTATCATCAGCATAGCAGTGCAAGGCAATCCCAAAACACCACAATATATTCCCAAGGGGTGCTACATAAAGGGAAAGCAGGGGGCCTAAAACAAATCCCTGTGGAACCCCAAACTTCAGGTCCCTAAGATCAGAGGTAGTGTTATTGTACAAAACACAATGAGAACGACTGGATAGATATGACGTCAAACACACAAGGGCAGTTCCAGTAATCCTAAAATGATTCTCCAGCCTGTCGAGTAAAAGATGATCCACAGTATCAAACACAGCACTAAGATCCAACAGCACCAAAATGGTAGTGGTGTCCGAGTCCATTGCTCGCAAACACATTCAGGAACAGATTACCCCCAACCCTAACCTTAACCATAACCTAATCCTACTCCTTCCCCACCCTAACCATAGCCACCCCTGACCCCCTCGCTTCACTTTTTATTTCGTGCAGCCATCACGGAATGAATTAGAATGAATTTGTGCTGCCATGATGAAAATGTGGCGCTTTTCATCACAATATCATGAACAAATAGATTAATGTATATTTCGTGCTCTTGAATCACGACTTGCCGTGAGACTGGGTTGTGTCAGACTGTCCAAATGGAAATGGTTGCTGCCCCAGATGTCCTATAGGAGGCAAATTCTGGTCGCCAATAACTCGGTTGGTATAGCGCTGTGGCACAAATTGTGTGTCCTCCCTCCACCTCAAGGCCTTATTGAGCAGCTGCAGCGATTACTGGTGGACTTTTTCTGGTCTGGCTATCACTGGATCAGGGCTCCCATGCTGTACATGTCAATTCATGAAGGAAGACAGGGGCTGGTGGACATTTCTTCTCGTGTGCTGATCTTCAGATTGCAGGCTGCTCAGAGACTGTTGTTCACCTCTGGATGGAGTTGGCAGGATACAGCTTGTGTCCTGCTGAGGAAGGATGCAGGTCTTGGGTATGACAAACATCTTTTCCTCCTACATTGGCAGGACATCATCTCCAGGCATGGTAGGTCCTCGCTGTGCACAGGGACAATGTAGGCACACCTGGGACGTGACTGTTTGAGGAGCCCATTTTCTCCAGTGACCTTGTTTGCTCACACTAGTTGTCCTCTGCTACTCTGAGGTCTTGTCTGAGGGAGGTGGGGTGCACCAAATTGGGCCATCTTCTGTGCACGTCTGTTCGGAGGATGGCGAGAGTTAAGAAGAGTTCGGTCCCCCAGGGTGCTGCTCTAGTTGGTGGAGGAGGTTTTTGTTTCCCTGCTGGGGTTCCACAGAGAGTTTGCTGAGAACTGTGCTCTGTCTGACCAGTGGGATGATGAATGTGACTACATGTTCCCCTCTCTTGCTGTCTTGCCTGCTGTGAGGGCACGGCAGGAGGATCAGGGGTCTATCCTGTCCTTCGGGACACCTACATTTGAGAGTGTTGGTAAAAAGGCTCTCTATTACACCTGTTTCAAAGTGTCGCACTTACTCTCTTTGACAGGGTTGAAGGTGTCAAAGTTTTGTGGTGCCGACTTGTCTCCTGTGGGGTGCTAGCAAAGCCTGTACAAACACTGGTGGACAAACGAGGGACCTCCAGTAAATGGTAAATGGACTGCATTTATATAGCGCTTTTCCATCTGCATCAGACGCTCAAAGCAGTGGTGGGCACAGATAACCAAAAAATTAACTTCGATAACAGATAATCAGATAACTGAAAAGTTATCTTTGATAAAGATAAAACGATAAACCACCCAAAAATGTATCGGAAGTTACAGATAACTGATAACCGATAAATTCCAGTATTGTCTCTTGTACATTTGAACTACTAACAAACTGAATTTGAGTTTTAACACCACAATCACTTCTGGTAGCATCAAAAGCGACAACAGACCCAAACAATGAGCCTGCACTTTTGGTCTTTGAACTTCTTGAACTTCTCCTACCGTGCTCCAGCTCTGTGGAACGATCTCCCAGCACACATTCGGCAGTCGGATACTGTGGAGATTTTTAAGTCACGTTTAAAGACTCATTTGTTTTCTCTGTTTTATCATTAGTATTATGAAGTGTTTTTATTCTTGTATTCTTTTATGGTTGTAAATTGGTTTAAATTTTTAATTGTTTTTTGTGTGAAGCGCCTTGAGACGATTTTATCGTGAATTGGTGCTATATAAATTAATACATTTTGAAATTTGAAATTTGAATTTATATTGTGCCTAAAACTCTCATGAATATATTCTCTGGGTTTAGACCTTGTTATTGTGTTTATTTTATGTAAACATGCGAGAATCACAGTCTGTCTCTCCGTTATTTTCAATGGGAGCTGCTGTCATTCTGGAGGAAAGTGAAGTTTGCTTTTTAACGTCTTGATTATTGTTCTTTGCAACACTGTTTGTCCTCTTTGTTCCAGACTAATATATATATAATATGTCTGAAATTCGGTTTGCGTTTATTAAATTCCAGGCAGATTAAACGTAGCAGACATGGATTATTTGTTATAATTGTTTTAGCAAGTTTTCAGGGTAGCATGCAGCAGTTTCTAATTAACGTGACGAAAAGCATACAAAAATACATTTTTGTAGTATAATATTAATTTACAACTGTTATCGTGTTGATTCTCAATATGTAGTTTGACTGCAGCGACTCTCTGGCATGCAAGGGATTATGGGATATGTCAAAAGGGCAAATGAACACTACTGGCCAGTAGCTGGCAGTAGAGACCTTGAAAACTTGCCAAAACAAAATTCCAGATAATCCGTGTCTGCTACATTTAAGATGTGTGGAATTTAATAAATGCAGACACAATAACAACATCTATATATTACCCTATCCTACCTATAATGCACTGCTGGGCACAGCATATATCCACACTAAAACCTTAAAAATTAGCACATTACTTTTAAACTAAAACATATATCTGATATTTTCACTTTATAAAACTTCAGACATGACATTAATTTACATAACTTGTCTGAAATTAGTTTGGTTAAAAGTTGAACCATAAGCTAACAATGTATGCCTCTGGATGACTTGGGTGATATTGCCCGTGTATCAGTATGAGGTTAAAAGAAATTCTTTTTTTTTTTTTTCTTTTTTTTTTGGGACCAGTTCTCCTTTACCTGCAGAGGATAGAGAGGTTTCTTTTTAAAGCAGCTCTTCTCTGTTTTGCAGAGGGTAGAACTACACATCAGCTACGAAACATTTAACAGGTAGGTGCTCAACTGATTTTAAGTTTTATAAATGTTTGTAGCTGTTCACCACGTTATCGGTCTAAAAATTATCGGACAAAAATTTATCACAAGATAGTCCAATAATGATTTTTTAAAGTTATCTAAAAAGATAATCCAATAATGAAAACATTATCTTGGATAATTACTGGTTATCGCATTATCGGAACTGTGCCCACCACTGGCTCAAAGCGCTTTACAATAATGCCTCACATTCACCCCATACAAGGTACTCACTACACACCGGGAGCAACTCGGGGATTAAGGACCATGTCCTTGCTTTTCCAGTCAGGCTGGGATTTGAACCGAGGATCCTCTGGTCTCAAGCTCAACGCTTAACCACTAGACCATCACCTCCCCTTGTACACGGGCTTCTGGCTACAAATGGATATCTGGTGCACCGGGATCCAGGGATTGATTGATTTGTCCTTTTTGTCCACTTAGGGAAATTGTTCACCATGTTTTTGCACAGTGTCACCGGTCGTCAGGGCTTTTTGGATTGTTGGGGAGGTGGTTTCATGGGCTTGGTTTGTTGTTCACTATGGACTTGTTTATTTTTTTTGTCCTAAATATCCAAGAAATTGTATGTTTTAATCAACCTGCTTTGTGAACTTGCTAAGTTGGTCATCTGGAAGACTCAGAAAATCGATGTTTTGGCTCAGGGGTCAGTGGACCCTGAGTTTATGCTGAAGGGACTCTTGGCAGCCCGGGTCAGAGTGGACTTCCAGGTTTATTTTCTTACTGATAATGCCGACATCTTCAGGGACACGATGTGTAAATGACGCTCTCTTGTCTATGCAAAATAGGAGCTTGGTGCTTCATTTCTGAGATCTGTCTGTGGAGTCCATGTTGGTGGACACAGAAAAAATGACTGAAGTGATTTAATTCAATTGTTGCAAGTTAAAGCTATGTATTAAAATTCAAAATTCTCTCTCTCCCTGTCTCTCTGTCTCTCTCCCTCTCCCTTTCCCTCTCTCTCTCTCTCTCTCTCTCTCCCTCTCTCTTTCCCTGTCTCTCTCCCTGTCTCTCTCTCTCTCTCCTGTCTCTCTCT